>NW_007382748.1:0-7869 GCF_000475195.1 Diaphorina citri | reverse complement strand
AGAAAAAAAAAAAAAAAAATAGAAAAAATCTATACGTCACGCGTTTTTTCTATGTTCCTTTTCTGTTGTTCTTTTTTTGTCTAGTTTTATTAATGCAATGAACATATCCCATGGGAAGCAAAATGCCGCAGAACACTCGAGTTAAGCACATCCATCGTGGTACATTAATAGATGGAACCAACTTTGGGACTTTTCTGTAATTGGCTGATAGCATCACGACTCGACTGCAAATGGAAAGTAAAACTGGTTTCAATTTCAGCAAAAACGGCGGCAGAGTTTTCAAATACTCAAGAAACCTTTGCTATTATTAGGTTGGTTTATGAAATTACTTGGTAGTGTTTTAAGTTTTAAATAAAAAGACACCTTTTCATTTTCACTAAAAAAAACTATGAACGTTTTGGAGGAACTTTTGACTTAAAAAAAAACAACAAGATTTTTTTCTGGCTCTAATTTTGTGTTAGGTTCTTCTTAAAGGTCGCTTTCTAAAATTCTTCCCGGTCGCATTTTGCAACCAGTTTACTCTTTTTTTTACTTTTTTTCTGAAAGTTCTCTGTACTGGTTTGGTTTGGAAATAATTGCAGTCTACACAGTTAGGTTCGAGTGCAGTTCTGCAGTTCATACGATTTTGAGTCTAAAATTGGTTAGTTTGTTGGTTAGCTATGGTCCAACATAGACATAAATACCTACATACCTACGTTGTATGAGTGTCAATCTATCTTTGGTTGAAAAAAATTGACGTTTCTTCATCTTTTTGATTGGAGAAGAAGGAGGTTTGACTCTACGATTTTACTTTTTTTCCTAAAGAAGAGTGGCACAGTGCCAAATACATTTGAACCAGAAAGTCTGATACCCAAATAAATTTAGACAAATTTGGTGTTTTTGGGGGACATTTCTGATGTTTGCCAAAGAATGTAAAATAGTGTGATCTTACTTTAAGTTTTGACGCTTTTGTGTTGTTGATTTTATTGTTTGTTTTGTTTGTTCCGAGATGTCTCTCGAACATCGTGGCTGCCATGGTATTAAATATGGGACTTTGAACCCTATAAAGGCTGGACGTTGCTGCGCTGGGACAATTTGAATGTAATAGTGGTCCGCCAAACTTACCGTGGGAAACTCATGACAGAGGCGCAGACTACAGGGGTCAGACGCGTTGGGGGGCCGCCAATCTTCCATGGTTACGGCGTCCAGGCGTTGTAACTTGTGTAGGAACGACTCCTGGTACTTGTGCCATTGTCTGCGGCCCATAAATGATTCAGCTATCGTTTCCAGCCCTGAAATCAAAAAGCCGAAAATTGGAAACTTTTTATTTCCTATGGTCTTGGATTTCCTATGGTTTAGCTGGTACTTGTGCCATTGTCTGCGGCCCATAAATGATTCAGCTATCGTTTCCAGCCCTGAAATCAAAAAGCCGAAAATTGGAAACTTTATATTTCCTATGGACCCTCTGGGGCCGCCCCTGGGGGCCCTCCGAAATTTCGAGTACCTCCCAAAATTCTCTATCATAATCAAGGGCTGCATGCAAAATTTCAGCTTCCCAGATTGAACAGTAAAAAAATTAAAAGGTTGGCCTGGGACTTTATGAACGGACTGCATAATAATTTATTATTTATTTAATAAGTACATAATTATCCTTTCTTTCATTTCTAAGAACAAGGACGTAAGTACCAGATTCAGCTATCGTTTCCAGCCCTGAAATCAAAAAGCCGAAAATTGGAAACTTTTTATTTCCTATGGTCTTGGATTTCCTATGGTTTAATACAGATGCTATCAGGCCAAAAGATGGAAAACGAGCTTCAGAAGAGGAGAAATTCCAAAAGGAACATACAATAAAATTATTGTTTCTACTCACTATTTTTTTACTTTCTATTTCTACAGTATAGCATTAGCGAGCTATACTAGTAATGAAAGTATTGCAATCGGTCCAAATTTTTTTCTTTCCAAAATTGTTGAGAAAAGCCATCAACCATCAGCCGCTTATGAAAAGTCCGTCCCACGTGATAGCTCTTTATTTCCTGCTTTTCCTCCTCTACCGGTAATAACGGACCTAGCCATTCAACTGAGGAAATGCATTAGGCAGTCCTAAATTTGCGTGAGGTCTACAAATCAGTCAAGTCAAGTGAAGTATTCACGTGACGAATAGCGAACAAAATGATAACTAACAAATCAGTCAAGTCAAGTGATGTTTTCACGTGACGAATAGCGAAAAAAATGATAACTACATAATATTAGGTATCGACCTGTAATAACCTACGGGAGCGACAACTGGACACTTACAGTACAAGACCAAGAAAAGATAAGAAGCGCAAAATCATCCGAAGAATATATGGAGCCGTTAAGATCAACGAGGCAGAATGGCGTATCCGCACCAACCGGGAAATATTAGAAAGCGGTCAAACTTTTTTGACTTGGCGGGGCGGAGCGCTACCGTGCTCCTTAATGCTGAACGGTGAATATATTGTGAAATTTATGAAATCCCAAAGAGAAAGAAAGTAATAAAGAAAAACAAAATAAAGTATGGAGAGAAAGAGAGAGAACTGTGCAGAATCCCACCACATTTTCTCTCCCTGTCGTCATTCGTTCCCCCCCAGAAAAACTATAAAAAAAAGGGAACGGAACTTTTTTTTCGGGGCAAATATATTTTGATATAAAAATATTTGGGACACTTAGATATACATAGATAAATACATAGAAATGTTTATACATAGAAATGTTTCCTCTATGACATTTTATAGTCCCTGCCAAAACAAATGGCATATCCTCATCCCTTTTTTTTCGATTCTCATGGATGTATGATTTTGTGGGTCACTTGCTGTATGCTTAAAGTGTCAAAGTTTGATGGATGTGGGGTCATGTTTGATACATATGTATGAATATAAATACATATGTTGGTACACAATATTGTAGACAACTGTGGGGTTTTTAATTTGAAATATAGGAGAAAATTGACAAAGAAGAAGAACATTGATTTAGAGCCGGATCGGCTTGGAATGACTGAAGTCCAACCAAGTGGCAAAATGACTCCACAAGTGCATTCAGAGTAATACATTTATTAGATTGAGAATTTGAGATTCATTTTCTCTCAGAGTTTTGGACGTTGGACTCGTAATCCGGGGCGTTGGTGTTCGAATCTCAGTAGCGACCAGAAAATTCATGAGAAACAGTTTTAAAACAAATACCTAAATACAGTCAAATCTGTCTAATTGGGACCTGTCTAAGTGGGAAACCTGGACAAAATGGAAAAAATCGTAGACCCTTCATTTGTCATTGTAATTTGGAAACAGTTTTGTAATTGGGAAACTTGGGAGAAAAAATTGGCGGTCCCAATTAGACAGACAGATTTGACTGTATCTCTTGATAAAATTGACATCCTATAGACCCGCTAAATAAAAATAAGATAAATACCTACCTAGGTAGAAGGAAATTCACTTTTTTTCGAAGAAATTACATTGACCTAATGTACAAGTTAGGTAGGTACCCACTTTTCCTAGTGGTCCTAGTGGAATTTTTTCTTCTTCTACTTCTTCTTCCTTCTTCTTCTTCTTTCTTCTTTTCCTTCTTCCTTCTTCTTCTTCTTCTTCTTCTTCCTTCTTCTCCTTTTCCTTCTCCTTCTTCCTTTTTCCTTCTTCTTCTCCTCCTCCTTCTTCTTCTTCTCCTTCTCCTGCTTCCTTCTTCTTCTCCATCATCCTTTTCCTCCTCTTTCTTCTTCCTATTCTTCTTCTTCTTCATTCTCCTCCTCTTCTCCTTCCTTCTTCTTTTTCTTCTCCTCCTTCTTCTTCTCCTCATCAGAAAAAATAATACAGGTGTTTTGTTGCTGTGACTTCTCAACCTACCTACTATCTCTACCTACCTCTATGAGACAACAACTTTATTATAAAGTAGTACAAAGCAACAATAAACACAACTATATTAAAGAAGAAGACGACAACGAAGAAAAAGAATGCGAAAAAAGAAGTAACTTTTGGAAGGAGACATAAAAAAACACTGTTTAAAATACTAAACGCTGAAATATGTTGGCGTAAGCAATGGGGATCCCTTTGAGTCCAAATAAGACTGTAGACCTCCCTCCCCCCAGGTCTACATGTACACACCCCAGAACAGCTAAAACGGACGGTGAACTATCAGGGCCATATGCAGGATTCTGTCGAGGGTTTATGCTCAAAATTTTTGGAGTCTGGCCTACGGTAAAGGACAAAAGTGAAGCTGAAGCCGAAATACGGCCCCGTGGTCTATAAATAGGTTAGTTGTATAACTTGCTCAGGAAATGGGCCTCTATAATGACTCAATGGGGTCCCTGATGACCCGACCGATCTCAAAATGGAAACATCAAAATACCCTTTAGCTTAGTTAGCTTGGAGGGTAGCGCAACTGTCTTGGTAGGCGCCAGATCACGGGTTCGATTCCCACCCGGGGCGGATTTTATCCTAAACAGATAAGGTTCGTTCTAGGAAAGTCTAGTAGCTTTCTATCTTGTTTTCCTTCTCTCTTCGCGTCCGGGACGATAAGACCTTGGCAGATACAGACGATTTAATAGAGTTCCCTCTATTATTAAACCTGTTGAAAAAACCTCTATCAAAAATCTTTTTAACTCTATCAAGTTTCCTCTATCATTTTTTTTTTTTTTTTTTTTTTTTTTTTCCCACCTACGATTTTATGATTTGATTTCTTAGTCCAAAGTGGTTCAACTACCGCCTAAAAAAGGTAATGCAACTGCTGTTACTGAAAATCCAGCTGGTTTTATATACGTAACCTAGAGAATGGCCCCCGTCATAATTATGAGGGCAAAATCATATTTTGCCTTTTTGCCATTAAGAATTATTTTCAGCAGTCGATTTTCTCCAATTCTACCGCGAAATAAAGAAAGAAGGAGATAGTAGACAGAAGGTACAGTGGGTGTATCGTGCGTTTTTCAGAAGGGGGAAGTATACATTTTTATAAGTTTTAAACCATTCACAGTATATTCGAACTGTTGATGGTGGTTGGATGAGTCCAAGGTTGAATTGGTTGAATAATAAGAAATAAACTTATTATTTTTCAGTATAAGCAGTCTTATCAAACCCGTATTTCATGAAAACAAAAATTCCTCGGTCTCAAGTCAGTCTCATTCTCATTTCACTTTCTATCCCATCCGAGGGAGTCAAAGGTTCCAAACAAGAAGGGAAGAAAAATCCCTCCTGAATATCCCAGGGTGTCCTATTTTTTTCTCTCGAAATTTAAAAAATTAATGTCTGAAAAAAAAAAAAAAATTTTTAAAAATTTTTTTCCTTTTTTTTTTTTTTTTTTTTTTTTTTTTTTTTTGTAAACTGCACCTTGCACAACTAGAAGCGGTGTTTCCTCTCTGGGTTTTCATTTTGGGAGGTAGGCAGTCCTAAATTTGCGTGAGGTCTACAATCAGTCAAGTCAAGTGATGTCTTCACGTGACGAATAGCGAAAAAAATGATAACTATTAGGTATCGACCTGTAGTAACCTACGGGAGCGAAAACTGGACACTTACAGTCCAAGGCCAAGAAGAGATAAGAAGTTTCGAGCGCAAAATCATCCGAAGATATATGGAGCCGTTAAGATCAACGAGGCAGAATGGCGTATACGTACCAACCGGGAAACATTAAGGAGCGCGGCAGCGCTCCGCCCCGCCAAGTCAAGAAAGTTTTGACCGTTGGAAATACTGAACGGTGAAGATCGCTACCGCGCTCCTTGATTTATGAAATCCCAAAGAGAAAGAAAGTAATAAAGAAAAACAAAATAAAGTATGAAGAGAAAGAGAGAGAACTGTGCAGAATCCCACCACATTTTCTCTCCCTGTCGTCGTTCGTTTCCCCCCAGAAAAACTATAAAAAAAAAGGGAACGGAACTTTTTTTTTTTCGGGGCAAATATATTTTGATATAAAAATATTTGGGACACTTAGATATACATAGGTAAAACCACAGAAATGTATACACATAGAAATGTTTCCTCTATGACATTTTATAGTCCCTGCCAAAACAAATGGCATATCCTCATCCCTTTTTTTTTCGATTCTCATGGATGTATGATTTTGTGGGTCACTTGCTGTATGCTTAAAGTGTCAAAGTTTGATGGATGTGGGGTCATGTTTGACACATATGTATGAATATAAATACATATGTTGGTACATAATATTGTAGACAACTGTGGGGTTTTTAATTTGAAATATCGGAGAAAATTGACAAAGAAGGAGAACATTGATAGCCGGATCGGCTTGGAATGACTGAAGTCCAACCAAATGGCAAAATGACTCCACAAGTGCATTCATAGTAATACATTTGTTAGATTGAGAATTTGAGATTCATTTTCTCTCAGGGTTTTGGACGTTGGACTTGTAATCCGGGGTGTTGGTGTTCGAATCTCAGTAGCGACATAGAAATTCATTAGAAACAGTTGTAAAACAAATACCCAAATACAGTCAAATCTGTCTAATTGGGACCTGTCTAAATGGGAAACCTGGACAAAAGGAAAAAATCGTAGACCCTTCATTCGTAATTGTAATTTGGAAACACTTTTTTAATTGGGAAACTTGGGAAAAAAATTGGCGGTCCCAATTAGTCAGGTTTGACTGTATCTCTTTATAAAATTAACATCCTACAGACCCGAGTACTAGAGCCGAGGTACTACTATTAATAGTTTTATGACAGTCTCGTTAGTATGTTGGAGTGGTCAAGGTCTGGAGAAACAAGGGCACGGGGTTCGAGTCCCAGCAGAGGCAGAAAATTAGTTTTTCTCAAGGTCAACTTAGTTTTCAAGGTTGAATTCCCCCTTTTTTCAAGGACACATTATCTTTTTTTATTCCTTTTCCAAGGCCACATTCTCCTTTTTTTTCCCAAGGTTATCCTTATTTATATTTTTAAAGGTTAAATTTAAAGGTAAAAAAAAAAATAAATCTTTAAAGGTTAAATACAATATATTTTCAAGGTCAAGTACCTTTTTCAAGGTTAAATCTTTATATTTTTAAAGGTGAAATCTTTATATTTTCCAGGTTGAATTCTATAATTTTTTCAATGTCAAATCAAGATTTTTCAAGGACATTTTTTTTTCAAGGTTAAATCTCCACTCGACCGACAGAAGAACGTTAGCCGTTCTCGACAGGGCTGGCTTTCTTCTATCCTTCTCTCTTCGCTTCTATCCTTCCTGTCCTTCTCTCTTCGCTTTCGGGACGATAAGACCTCAACAGTTACAGTTCCCTCGATCAGACCCCTTTAAAAGATCTAGTGGTTGATCTATCAGGAACATAGTACATACTCGTACCTATTTTACTTTACTTTCCGTGTCCGTGAGTACCTTGTACAATTTTTTAGTACATTGTAGCAAGTAGGAGAGTTTTTCCGATGAGTTCAGGACAGAGAATGTGGCAACTATTTGGCGTTCCACAGTTTATTTTTGAAATCAGCACACAACAACTTCAGTCTATACTGCAGTTGTTTGCGTGGTGGGCTTCGGATATGGAGGTTGGTGGTTCGACTTTCGAGACCAACAAAAATGTCGTTTCTCATTTAATACACTTCGAATTATTCGACTTAACACAGTTGGAATTCCTCTTTTTAATTATAATAAACTATTATTTATATTTAAGGTATAAAATCTGCGAGGAAATTTAGGAAAGATACTCGTAAACCATTTTTCAAACACACACACATGGGCTATTGAAAGTAAAAATGGGTTCATGACAATACCATTGACTAGGAATCGCTTTATACTCTTTATAGACATACCTTATGTACAAAATCTGTAGATACTACATAGTACCTATTTGCATAATATACTTACAATATGCATGTAGTAAGTACATAGTACATACCTATGTGTACGTTTATACTAGGTACATGCCTACTAAAAGTAATGCATAATAGTACTAGAG
>NW_007382747.1:0-7766 GCF_000475195.1 Diaphorina citri | reverse complement strand
AACGGTGACTGGAGGACAGCACAAGGTTGCAGCACAAGGTTGCTCGCGAATCAGTGTTCCTGGAATTCCTATATTTTTCGGGACTGATAAGAAGTGACTTTCAATTTTTTTGGTATATTCGTACGTCATGTCACTCCATGAAGAAAGTTATTTGCTAATCAATACTAAAACACTTTGAGTATATGTATGCAAGTTTTGAATGTTTTGATAAGAGGAATCTGTAACAACGGACGTGTTGTCGTCCTGAAACCACGGAGAGAAAAGAGAAGGAAGACAGGATATGAGAAGGCCAGTCGAACTGAGAACGGACCCTACCTGATTAGGATAAAGTTCCCCCTAGGCAGGAACGTCATGTCACTCCATGAAGAAAGTTATTTGCTAATCAATACTAAAACACTTTGAGTATATGTATGTAAGTTTTGAATGTTTTGATAAGAGGAATCTGTAACAGCGGAGGTGTTGTCGTCCTGAAACCACGGAGAGAAAAGAGAAGGAAGAGAGGATATGAGAAGGCCAGTCGAACTGAGAACGGACCCTATCTGATTAGGATAAAGTTCCCCCTAGGCAGGGATCGAACCCGCGACCTAGCGCTTACTCTAGAACCTTAGAGGAAGCAGAGGTTCTGAGAAGACCCAACAGGGTAAAAAAAAAGTCCACTACGGAAAAAAGTTTGGCACTGTAAAATTTTAATGTCTCTATTACATCTAGCTCTCTCTCTATCCATCTCTCTCGCTCCCTCCCTCTCTCTCCCCTAGGCAGGGATCGAACCCGCGACCTAGCGCTTACTCTAGAACCTTAGAGGAAGCAGAGGTTCTGAGAAGACCCAACAGGGTAAAAAAAAAGTCCACTACGGAAAAAAGTTTGGCACTGTAAAATTTTAATGTCTCTATTACATCTAGCTCTCTCTCTATCCATCTCTCTCGCTCCCTCCCTCTCTCTCCCTTTTTTCATTTCTTTCTTCTTCAGTTCATCTCTTTTCCTCTCACCTCTTATTCTTTTTCATTCTTGAAAGAGAGAAAAGAAAGACAGCAAGAAAGAAGGAAAGAAAGAAAGGAGGAGAGAAAGAAAGAAGGAAAGAAAGGAAGAAAGAAAGAAAGAAGGAAAGAAAGAAAGAAAAAAGGAAAGAAAGGAAGGAAGACAGCAAGAAAGAAGGAAAAAAAGAAAGAAGGAGAGAAAGAAAGGGTGGAGATTTTAGCGATCAAAAATTGATCATATCTCAGGATCGGTTTAGATTTTCGCAAAATCCTTTCTTATTGCACTGCACACCTAGACCATAAAAGGAATATTCATACCAAATTTCAGCTTTCGAGGTGTTGTGGTTCAGGAGATAGAGCGATGAGTGTGTGAAATGTAAATGAGTGAATGGATCTTGATTTTATAATATAAGATTTTGTCGTAGGACAAGTTGACCAACGACGAGCTTGGTTTATATTTAGACAAGTGACAACGGATAGCCTGAAAACGTCATGTGCAGGCCAAAACGGATTTACAATATGAAATGGGTGCTAGGTAAAAAAATTTCTTCTTCAGTTCATCTCTTTTCCTCTCACCTCTTATTCTTTTTCATTCTTGAAAGAGAGAAAAGAAAGACAGCAAGAAAGAAGGAGAGAAAGAAAGAAGGAAGGAAAGGAAGAAAGAAGGAGAGAAAAAAAGAAGGAGAGAAAGAAAGAAAGAAGGAGAGAAAGAAAGAAAGCAGGAGAGAAAGAAAGAAGGAGAGAAAGAAAGAAGGATAAAAAGAAAGAATAGGTTGACTTAAAAACTGTGTAATAATAAGAGGAGTGTATTTAATTGCTCCGAAATCCTTGGATTAAAAACTTTAAACTTTTGATGGGCTATGAGCAAAGTTTGGCGAAAAACAAAGTCCATTAAAATAAAAAATAAATAAAAACAATAATTAAAACAATCGATGAAAGTTTGATGTTGTTTTCACTTTATTATTCTTCTTAACGAGGTTCCAAAAAAAGTTCAAAGAAATTAGAAAAACTGCCAAGAAATACAAAGGGACAAATTACAAACTTGGATTATTCCAATGGATGTCTGCTACAGAATAAGTGTCTTCCCTTGATTAATATAGGTACTGTACTAAATTCTGCCTTGAACTCGAATTACGAACCGACCATAAAAGGAATATCCCTACCAAATTTCAGCTTTCTAGGTGTTGTGGTTATCGAGATAGAGCGATCAGTGTGTGAACTATGAAATAATGAGAAACAATGCAAGGGATACTTTTTCCTTCATCTTATATTATAAGAACAAGAACTCATTCACAGTTCACATTTATTACGAACCTCCGGATCCAAAGTGAACCGCGCTAACCAGAACACGATTGAGGTGGGTGTTGGTGAATTGGTGGAGATGTCAAACCACTTCTTCTTCCCCTTACATAAAACACGTAAGTATCAAATTACAAAATAAATTTTAAACTACAAAATACAATTATTACCTATCTAAATAATAACATACACCCCTTACATAAAACACGTAAGTATCAAATTACAAAATAAATTTTAAACTACAAAATACAATTATTACCTATCTAAATAATAACATACTACATGTACCTATCACCTAAGATGTACTATCCAGATGTACCTACCTATTTAGTTAGATATAGGTAGGTACCTACCTAAATTTTGTACTTATCTCGTATGGATTACTTACCAGGACACAACTCAAGACTCCCTCTCAGCCTAACTTTATAGTGGTAACTTCAGTGATCAAACTTTTTGTTCATAAAAAAATGAGAAGGCGGAGGAGGAGAAGGATGAGAAGGAAAAGGAGGAGGAGGAAGAGGAGAAGGAGGAGAGAAAAAAAGGAGCAAACTAATCTCCAAAGAGTAATTAAAATTACAAAATAATACAAATGTTTTTATGAGTGTTCCAGAGAAGTTTTTGAGAGGGAGCATGGCATGTAAGTTTGGATGAGACAACGCAGCACGAGATTGCCCAGACGGACAATCATCCAGATACTAACCACACACAATGGTGCTTAACTTCAATGGATCATTGGGAACTAGTGCATTCAATTCGCTGACTCCACTCCGCGCCCCTGGCTTTAAGATTGGCTTTACGAGTACACCCTGGCTTTTGGCTTCTTGTCTTTCGTACTTATAGCTCAAGTTAGTGGAAACACAAATTTTATAATTGTAGGTAACTCCCCTAAATTCCCAAACACCCTGTAAAATAGGGGTTGCAGCACAAGGTTGCTCGCGAATCAGTGTTCCTGGAATTCCTATATTTTTCGGGACTGATAAGAAGTGACTTTCAATTTTTTTGATATATTCGTACGTCATGTCACTCCATGAAGAAAGTTATTTGCTAATCAATACTAAAACACTTTGAGTATATGTATGTAAGTTTTGAATGTTTTGATAGAGGAATCTGTAACAACGGAGGTGTTGTCGTCCTGAAACCACGGAGAGAAAAGAGAAGGAGGACAGGATATGAGAAGGCCAGTCGAACTGAGAACGGTCCCTACCTGATTAGGATAAAGTTCCCCCTAGGCAGGAATCGAACCCGCGACCCAGCGCTTACTCTAGACTAGAACCTTAGAGGAAGCAGAGGCTCTGAGAAGACCCAACAGGGTAAAAAAAGTCCACTACGAGAAAAAGTTTGGCACTGTAAAATTTTAATGTCTCTATTACATCTAGCTAAAATAGGTAGCTACAAAATGTATACTGGAAAAACTTACTCCGGGAAAAACAATCTCAATTTGTGATTATTACTTTTCTCAATTTCTCTCCTGGCGTGGCGAGAAAGAGGTATTTCTACCCGGGAAAAACAATCTCAATTTGTGATTATTACTTTTCTCAATTTCTTTCCTGGCGTGGCGAGAAAGAGGTAATTCTCCTTCACAGTATCAACTCCATAGGGACCTTACCCCGATGTGAAATAATAAGCTTTATCTAAATAAATTTATTTTAATTATGAACGGGGAATAAAATGCGATTGTGTGTGTCTCTTTGTTTTATCTTTATGGCGATGAATAAGAGACATTTTGTTGGGCATGGAAACGGTTTTTTGTGGATGTTATTTTCGTGTCGCCAAAGATACAAACTAGGTACGAGTAGGTACAATTTAAGAATATTCTAAACTAGCTGAATTCCGTCGCTTCGCTCCGGAATCCCGAGGCATGGCCAAACTTGTAGAAAAGGCATGGCCGAACTTGTAATTTTTCCTTTAAAGCGCTTTAACACTACGTACAGTAGGTCGTTCGCGCTTACATACTTTTGCATTATTAGTTATTACATTAATTTGAATACAAAACTAGCCTAACTTTGCTGCATGATATTTTTTACTTTCTATTATTTTCATTGCTTTTCAATCAATATACATAGGTACCTATTGACGGCTCTTCTGAACAGTTCAGTGGTTGTTTTGGAGAACTTCAAACAGAGTGTCTTGTTCCATGACCTCTTTTGTTGTTCACTTTCCCTCAGGATTTGTCCAGAATAAAGAATCTTCACTGAAGGGTTTTCCTGGGTTTTTAGGAGCTCTCTGGTAAACCAAAAAAATCGATCACATCCAAACGAAAATCCCCAATTTACTTCACATCAAACAGCATGGGTGACTCGCTCTGGTTGGTGAAATGATGATGACCATTAGTTGTCATGGCGTGGTCGCCCCCGTTTGTCATGTTGGTCGGGGGAGTCATGCCGCCCATTTGTCCGTTGGATCGACCGGCTGGCTGAAACATAAAAAAAAACAAGCCAGGTTAGGAAAAAAGGAATTTAGTGGATCATTGGGAACTAGTGCATTCAATTCGCTGACTCCACTCCGCGCCCCTGGCTTTAAGATTGGCTTTACGAGTACACCCTGGCTTTAAGTTTGGCTTTACGAGTACACCCTGGCTTTAAGTGTGGCTTCTTGTCTTTCGTACTTATATTTATAGCTCAAGTTAGTGGAAACGCAAATTTTATAATTATAACTCCCCTAAATTCCCAAACACCCTGTAAAATAGGTAGCTACAAAATGTATACCTACTGGAAAAACTTACTCCGGGAAAAACAATCTCAATTTGTGATTATTACTTTTCTCAATTTCTTTCCTGGCGTGGCGAGAAAGAGGTAAACTGGAAAAACTTACTCCGGGAAAAACAATCTCAATTTGTGATTATTACTTTTCTCAATTTCTTTCCTGGCGTGGCGAGAAAGAGGTAGTTCTGCTTCTTCTTCACAGTATCAACTCCATAGGGACCTTACCCCGATGTGAAATAATAAGCTTTATCTAAATAAATTTATTTTAATTATGAACGGGGAATAAAATGCGATTGTGTGTGTCTCTTTGTTTTATCTTTATGGTGAATAAGAGACATTTTGTTGGGCATGGAAACGGTTTTTTGTGGATGTTATTTTCGTGTCGCCAAAGATACAAACTAGATACGTGTAGTTAGGTACAATAAATTTAAGAATATCATTTATTTTGTCGTTGAACAAGTTGTGACCAACGACGAGCTTGGAGTTTATTTAGACAAGTGACAACGGATAGCCTGAAAACGTCATGTGCAGGCCAAAACGGATTTACAATATGAAATGGGTGCTAGGTAAAAAAGGTAAATGCGCTCTTCCGAGACATACGGGAGCATTTGCAACAGCTCTAATTAATGACTCCAATGTAGGAATACATGACGCAATCCTAAAGCAAAAGAAAAGGCTGCAAACCGGCTGATAACACATTCAGGAAAGTTTGGAATAGCAAACGTAAAGTATTACACAACTACAGTTGGAATGAAAAGGAAAGGAAAAACCGAGATGAATCTAATAGTGAAACTCGAAGTAAACAAGAGGTAGAATTTGGAGAAGAGAGGAAAGTCGAAATAAACAACAACAAAAACAAGAAGAGGGAAGAATTTGAAGAAGAGAGGTAGGAAAAAATTAGGAGGAAGGAGAAGGAAAGTAAGAAGAAGAAAATGGAAGAATGAGTGTAAAAAGAAAAGAAAGAAGAGGTGAATTATGAAAGAAAGAAGAAAAAAATTAAGAGAAAAAGAAATATAAGGAAGAAGAAAATGAAGAGAACAAAGAAGGAAGTAAAGAAGAACATGAAAAAAGAGGAAAAAACGAAGAATACGAAAAAGAGGATGATGAAAATAAATGGACGAATTGACTGGCTGAAATATAAGACAAAAAACAAGGCCTCCTTGAGGGGCTTTTTTTCTGAGTGAGTTCTACAGGCCAGTCAACCCCTAGAGTGAAACAATCAATAAAATATATTTACGGACTGACCAAAGTTTGGGTTGCCAAAACGACACAGCATAGGTACTTCTCAGAGAAGATTGTTACATTTAAAGTGAGGTGGAAATGATTTTAACATGTCGGTTTACAAATGGAATGATTAATAATCATGTTGCAATCCAGGGCGAAGACAGATTTCACTTTTTATTTTCCCCCAACTCAAAATGATTTGTTTGAAAACATGTGGGGGTAATGAGCTGTTCCCAGCAAGCGGTAGAATGCTCCCCCCCAACACAGGAGGGGAGCTCAGCTTTTGTTAATTGTATAATACAAGTTCATTAATCAAAGTTGCAAAAGTAAACATTAGTTGAACTAAATCTTGCACAGAAGGTGAAAATCTTTACACCCAAGTTGGCCCGCGAGTTTTAAATTTACCGACCCATAATTCTTCATTTTGGACGTTGTTTGCAGGTATATTAAAAGCATGTGCTCCGAATTATTTATGCAGGTTCTAATTAATTTATGTTTCCAGAAGTGTAATTTAATTGCGATGGGTAGGTAGACCATGTTCTGTGCTCCGAGTTATTTATGCAGGTTCTAATTAATTTATGTTTCCAGAAGTGTAATTTAATTGCGATGGGTAGGTGTTCTTAAATTTAGATTTCTTAAATTTAGAGACCATGTTCTTAAATTTAGATTTTTTTTCCTTCTACATAGAAAGTCTAGGTATGTTTAGATACAGTTATATTTGTCTTGGTAATTGCTCCTTTCGTTTGATGGTCGACCTCTGGGGTTTTCAGACTTTATTACATGATAAAATAGGTACCTACGTACCTACTATTTACCTACTTACAACCTAAAAAAGGTCTGGATAAAGTTAACTTTGTCACAAGCACATAACAAGAGGCATAAGCTGTAACATAACATTAGGCATAAGCTGTTCTCGTAAGAGGACAGCTTATGCCTTGATTTTAAAAATTTCTAAACAAACTAAAAAAGATATCCCAGAATGTGCGCAACCATGATAATTACATTAATTACCTCCCTATAATCTGTGAAACAGACATACGGGAGCATTTGCAACAGCTCTAATTAATGACTCTAAATGTAGGAATACATGACGCAATCCTAAAGCAAAAGGAAAGGCTGCAAACCGGCTGATAACACATTCAGGAAAGCTTGGAATAGCAAACGTAAAGTATTACACAACTACATTTGGAATGAAAAGGAGAGGAGAACCGAGAAGAATCTAATAGTGAAACTCGTAGTAAACAAGAAAGAGGAAGAATTTGAAGAAGAGAGGAAAGTCGAAATAAACAACAACAAAAACAAGAAGAGGGAAGAATTTGAAGACGAGACGTAGGAAAAAATTAAGAGGAAGGAGAAGGAAAGTAAGAAGAAGAAAATGGAAGAATGAGTGTAAAAAGAAAAGAAAGAAGGGGTGAATTATGAAAGAATGAAGAAAAAAATTGAGAGAAAAAGAAATAAGGAAGAAGACGAAAATGAAGAGAACAAAAAAAAGGAAGTAAAGAAGAACATGAAAAAAGAGGAAAAAACGAAGAATACGAAAAAGAGGATGATGTATAGAAGAATAAAA
>NW_007382746.1:5076-7768 GCF_000475195.1 Diaphorina citri | reverse complement strand
ATTGTAGGTACTTATTTTATTTTTAGCATTTTTCTTTCTTTTTAGGTCCTCCTACCGTGTGCACTTATTATTTATAGTTAAATTGATAATCCGTTCAATTCCAGCAAGTTCAAACTTTCAATTTTTTTAGGTTTCCTCAGTGCTCAGACCTTTAAAAACTTTTAAAGTTCGACCAATGTTTCCTTTCTCTAGTGGAGGCCTTTTTTTAGTTGATCAAGGTAGAACAAATCTAACATTTCCAACAACATGCTGGAAAGCTTGATGGTTAGCGACCGTTCCACCTTTGGTTAATCAGCAAAATCGACCCTGATTTTCATTGTAAAAGTGCCTGAGTACACCTACTGAGTAAATATCGAAATAATTTCAATTGGGAGATAGTGAGAGAATTATAATCCCAGCCTAACTATTCATAGATATTTTGCACCGTACATGGCTTTTTTTTAGAGCCGTTCTAACTTCTAACAGATACATGCTGGCTATATGTTACTATGTATGTATATAGAGTATGTAGTATAGTAACCGGTTAGCTTTGTTAGCATCTACTGTCAGCTACATATTTGATTTCCTCGTCAACATAAGAAAAATAATAATATGTTGCTTCTAGCTATTTCACATTTCAATAGGACACCAGCCCATAACTTTTAGCTGTGTCCACACAAAGTCGAGGCCGTCGATCGATGATTGATCGACGAGGTGAAGATCTAAATCTATCTGTCGAGGCAGTGTACGGTTTCATTCGACGGCGTCGACTTTGTGTGGACGCAGCTTTTAACACAAATGCTGGAATGTAATCCAACTATCTAACTAGGTAAGTAATTTGAAAAGAAAAAGATAACTCAAGAACGTGTTAAATTGGTTGCATAATACTCAAATAAGCATCATTAAATAGGATAAGGAAAGTCGTGGGATGTTCACACCAGATTTAAATCAAAATTTTGAAGGTGTACCTTCAAAATCAAGCCCCCCCAAAAATTTAGGCAAGAACCGCCTATGATTCATAGAGGTAACAGTGAGAGATGGCCTCAAAAGGCAAACATTTGAGATATCGGTATGGTTCATTATTAGAAAGACGTATGAGTCTGGTGAGAGTAGAATTGGCCGACAATGTCGTTTCCAGGGGACGCCCGATTGTAATAAAAGAGATGTTCATAAATTTTACAATCTACGAGGAGGCTTCTACAATGTCCCCCAGAATAGATATGATTAGAAGATATGATTAGAAGCTACAAGCTATCGAAAGTTGCCCAATATGTTCCGGGATTTTCTACTGCCTCAAAGATCGTGCTCATCCTGCATTTTAGCCTTTCTTTTTATCTAAATAAGATTTTTACATGTTTTTAGTTAGCTTGAGTTCTCCATTGTTGTTGGTGTTTTTTTTTCTACTGGAACTGTTTGATTTTTGTTTCCAAACACCAAATTTTTCAATTATTCTAGGTATTCACCTCTGCTTTCGAATAAAGGTTGTGGCTAACCGCTGAATTGTCGGTAACATTTTTAGAAAAAAAATTAAAACGGATTTTCAAAACACACAAAATCCACAAAGCTTGCCAGGAATGAAAAACACGTCACTCCTTCTCTCCCTCCCTCCCTCTCTCTCTCTTTCTCTCTCTCTCTCTCTCTTTCAAAAGTTCTCTCAATGACCCACACTTGTAGTTTCTTTCTCTTTTTTTCCTCTGTATTTTTCTCCCTCTCTCTCTCTCTCTCTCTTTCTTTCTCAATATTTCTACGTATTTCTCTCTTCTTTTCCCCAAATACTCTCCCTCCTCCCTTGCTCTCTCTCTCTCTCTTCGATAGGGGCTACAAAATGGCCGCGGCGGGGTTTTTGTTTGAGGAGAAACCTAGAGAAAATTTTCAGAATGGAAACTTATTTTAACTCTTCAATTCTCCACGGACCTAGGAAGGGAATTTCGAATATTTCCTCCAAATGATTATGATACAGAAGAATAGGTTTCAGAGGTGGCCAACTTGATTTGCCGTTCAGCGTAAAGTTGGACCGCTTAGGAGAGGTGGCCCGTGGCTTTTCTTAGCTTGGTCGGTTGCGAGAAACACTAGAGGGAACTTTTCTGAGAACGAACCTCATCTGTTGAGGATAAAATCCACCTCGGGTGTTAATAAAAGTGAATACTGGAAACTCTGGAAAGTAATTTGTAGTATGGCCAATCGACAATGATTTCGGACATTTTGTTAATCTCAATTTTGAGCACCCCTGTCTTTTCCGATGCAGAAATGTACCGTGCCTATTCAGCTAAGCATAGTCTAGGGATGTAAGTTAAAAGACTATATTGAAGTAAATCTTGAAATATTACCTGAAAATCACATGAGTTACTTCCCGGGGCCAAAAGTTTGCTTCCTTCCTGCTTCATTAAACTCTCTCTCCCCCTCTTTCTTATTTTTCTTCTCTCTCTCACTCTATTCCTCTCTTTCCCCCTTCTTTTTCCCTTTATCTCTCTCTCTCTTATTTTCTCCTCTTCCTCCATCCCTTTTATATCTCTCATCCTTTTCATTTTCACCTCTCTCTCTCTCTTTCTCTCTCGCTCCCCTTTCTCTAATTCTTCCTTCCTTCCATGATCTCTCTTTCTCTTCTTTTGCTATCTCTCACCCCTTTCTTAATCTCCTCTCTCTCTCTCTCCTCTTTCTCTCTCTCTCTCTTCCATTGCTCTCTCAACCCCTTTCTCATGGAAAATATTAAGAT
>NW_007382746.1:0-5027 GCF_000475195.1 Diaphorina citri | reverse complement strand
AGAGAGAGAGAGAGAGAGAGAGAGAGAGAGAGAGAGAGAGAGATTAGGGAAGAAGAGTTGTGTTTAGCTTAAGAGCATCTTTACATTTGGAATAATTTATTAACATGACATAACATTCAAAAGATTACATTGACAAAATCGGAACAAGTACCAAGGAAAGTTAGAAAAGACGTTGACATTGACAGAGTGATGTAACACTCCATGATTTCCACTCTATCGCAATTCGATTGTCTAATTTTCAAGCTAAAATTGGACACAGAGACACAGACACAACACGTCATACCTTTCTCAAGGGACAATACACTTCGTTGGTACAAATTTAGATGAATTTGATAGGCCACATACAAAACAGTCTAACTCACAAACAATGAAAACAACTCACAAAAGTGAAAATGTGTTTTTCTATGGAACCTCTCCTTTTTGAACTCACATTATGGAAACTGTCTAGAGCGCAAGGTGCCTGATGGAAATCACCAGTATAACGTTTCATATTGTGTAGGCTCTGCATCCGACATCATCTGCATCTTATCTCTCTCTTTTATATATTCTGCTTCCGAGTCATAGGACAACGGTGTTAGATAATCGTTATCGATGTAACTTCGATTATTGTTGCGAAAGTAGGTTATGCGCCAATCGGTCAAAGTAGTTGGAATATCCGCGGTGGTATCCCAATACAGAGTAGTCGAGCTTGTGTTTAGATTTGAAATTTTGGTCGTACTGTTTGCATGACCTAAAACAAATGAAAAAAAACGGGTTTCTTCCTGTTCATTTTAGGGAAATTTTCGGCATTTTTGCTCCGCGGTGGTATCCCAATACAGAGTAGTCGAGCTTGTGTTTAGATTTGAAATTTTGGTCGTACTGTTTGCATGACCTAAAACAAATGGAAAAAAACGGGTTTCTTCCTGTTTATTGTAGGGAAATTTTCGGCATTTTTGTCTGATACTCGCTCTGTTGGCATGCATAGGATTGATTGTTGCCAAAGGCAATCTCTTCCATCAAAGCATTTAATGGCTATTTACTAAATACACTTTTTTTGAGTATATGATTTTTATTCACTTCAATGATAAAAAGAAAACCAAGTTTTAGTATTGAAGGATTTGGCAAGTCCTAATCACAGCATATAGGTTTGAGAAAAGTACGAGTGTAGGCGAAAGGTATGTCAATCAGAAGAGTTCGTAGGTTATTGTAGATGTAGACGATACAAAGACATAAACAAATCCAATCCCTGAGCATGTAGAGTGAGAATCATTTGAAATAGACAACAAACCAATGTCACTTTTACACAAACAATCGGAAAAGAAAGAAACCTCCTAAACAACAAAACATGACCTACTGCCTACTGGGGTTTCGTTTTTGCCATGATACAAACACAAGGAAAGAGCATTTACCAATGTCAATATCCGCATCATGAGCATCCAAAGGTTTCGCCTGGGTTGCGACTATCACCGACAGGATCACCAAAGTCACCACGCTCACGCAATTCTTCATCATGTTACAATGTTTTCACTAAGACTTGAATTTCACTTCTGACTTTCTCCCATGTGTTTTTCAACCTGGTTTTTTTCAATTTTCTTATCTGATGAGGTGATGAGTGTCTCTAGGTGTGAGTGTGGTGTTTTGTGTTTCTGATTCTCTTGCTGATAAAGAATAGAGAGAAGTCTGGTTGTTTTGTTTGCATTTTGTGTTCTGCCGTTGTCTTTGTTACTTCTGACAATTCTGTCGCAGTTCTTTGAAAAACTTGGAGAGTTTCTGCACAGACTTCATGTAGATTCCGGATGATAAGACTTTGTACTTTGTTCAGAGCTCTGAGGTCGGGCGAAGAAGAACTTTCAAGGTGTGTCCACACAGTCATGGTCGACCAGCCGTTGATCGACGGATCGATGTCGATCCACGAGGTGAATCTATGTTCACGAGGCAGAGTGGAAGGTTCAGTCGAAATCGATAGACGACCGGTCGACTATGTATGGACAGAGCTTTACAGCACAGGAAGGGGGAGGGGGGCTATTGAATCTATCAATACGAATAGGTTTTGACTATACCCCGAGGAGATAATTATGTTTACCTTCAATGTGAAACGAACTAGAGTTGATAAGCCAGTCAGGATATAATTTCAGAATGACAATGTTCAGTTCATCTTAATAAGTATCCACATTGGCACACAAAATCTTGCACTTCATCCCTCTCAACAATTGTACCATGTAATGCCACTGAAACATGTTATACCAATACTATTGACTATCTATAGGCACACAAAATCTTGCACTTCATCCCTCTCAACAATTGTACCATGTAATGCCACTGAAACATGTTATACCAATACTATTGACTATCTAGTCTATCTACACACTTCATTGTGGCCACCACAATATCTCTTGTTAGCCTTGTACCATGTAATTTCATTGACTAGTCTAATACTAGCACAAAAAGCTTCTCATTGTGGCATCTTGTATTGACTAACACACTTTATTTATCCTATGGTCAAGCCAGGAGTTTGCGTCCATGTGAACTCCAAACTAAAAGAACCCAAAGAAACTATACTGAGTGGATTACTGATGGGGGCTAAAACGGTTAGAAGAGAGAGAGAGAGAGAGATGGGTGAACGAAAGGTTGAGAAAGAGAGGGAAAGAGACGGACAAAATATAGAAGGAAATAGAGAGAAAGAGAGTACGAGTAGATATGGGAGAACGAAACTGTGAGAAAGAGAGTGAGAGAGAGGCAGACAAAACAGAGCAGAAAATAGAGAGAGAGAGAGAGAGAGAAAGAGAGAGCAATGGAGTAAAAGAAGAGAGAGAGAGAGAGATGTATACTCGTAGGTTGAGGGAGAGTAAAAGAGTGAGAAGAGGAGAGTTAAGACAAGAATAGGGAGAGAGAGAGAGAGAGAGAGAGAGAGAAATAGATATTGAGTGATGATGAAAGAGAGAGAGAGAGAGATATGGAGTGATGCTGAATGAGTGAGAGAGAAGAAGAGAGTGAAAGGGCTAGTATTAAAATACTCTATGGAAATTGCACATAAGTGTGTAGGTATAGAAATTTGCAGTTTCCTAGTGTGCTCTGTTCTCATTGCTAAGGATTCTTAAAATATTCAGGGTCCAGCAGCCGACAGGTCGAGTACGTTGGGAAACTTCTTCAACGGAATGAGATTAACTCTAAGGCGTTTTTAGCTACCTAAATATCCTTTAGAGATTTTTTTTTCTTTCAGCTTGTCTTGTCTGTCTATTTTGCGATAGGAAGGTACCTAACTATGTTCAATTTGAATAAAAATTTGACACACAACTTTCACGCATACGAGAAAATTTGTGCCAATGAGGTGGACCTTTGCAAATTGAAACTATGTAAAGTTGTAAAGGCTCATGGCGGAACTTGAAATGTCCTGGATACACAAAAAGCTCACTCTGAGCCTTAAGGTGTAGAGACAAAGAGCCCCAAAAGATGGGTTAAGCCTTTTGCCGTTGTGTTGGGGGAATGCTTCAAGTGCTTTTAAACAATAAACAAATCTAGCTCTAACCAACTCCAAATATACTGAAACAACGGCAAAAGGCACATGCTAATTTCCTACACGTTAATCCATTAGGAAGAAACTTGGGAGAAAGTGGAGAAGGGCGAGGAGGAGAAAGAATAAGAAAGAGAAGGAGAAAGAGGAGGAGAAAGAGACTTATGTATAAATGTGGGCAGGTGGGCCAATAAATGGTACGTTTTTTAGGTGGGCGAATAAATGGTACACTTACCCTACTTCATCCCTCTTAACAATTATTGTACCATGTAATGCCACTGAAACATGTTATACCAATACTATTGACTATACCTTTTATCTTGCGGCCATCCTCTGGAAAGACGCATATGGAAACAAAGTTCAAACAATCTATTCAAAATTCTGCCATTTCTTTGTGAAAAGAAGAACACAAATAGCTTTTACTCTTCACAGTTGAACAGTTGAACTGTGAAGAGTAAAAGCTATTTGTGTTCACAGTAAAAGCTATTTGTGTTCACAGTTGAACTCTTCACAGTTGAACTGTGAAGAGTAAAAGCTATTTGTGTTGTTCTTTTCAAGATGAATCTTCACAAAGTCACGTCAGAATCTATCAATATTTCTTTGTGGTTTCCTCAAATAGTCGTACATATTTATGTATCCTAGATAATTTTTTGTGTTACAACTGAATGTCAAATTGATAAATTCAACCGAATTTTCCCAAATTGTAGACCTGTAACGCCTCATCCTAGCACATTGCGACATTTGTAGTGACTTGTTTCAGAATAGGTATCTAATTATTCCTATACTCGCACATATTATCTGTCTGACATTTCAGACATAGTATTAGGTTTCATGTAGGTATCATGGGGTAGATATTCATCAGGTTTGTCATGTACAGGCGGGTGTATAGTGGCATTTTGTGTGACACGTTGACACTTTATCAACCGGCTGATATTTTTTTCTTTTCTTTTATAGAGGGAACTGTTACTGCCAAGGTGCAATGTTATCGTCTCGAAAGCGAAGAGAGAAGGAAGGCAGGATAGGAAAAGCCAGCAGTCCCGAGAACAAACCTTATCCGTTCAGGATAAAATCCCCCACGGTCGGGAGTTGTACCTGTGACCTAGCGCTTACAAGGCAGACGCAGACGCGCTATCAACCAAGCTAACTAGGCTGGCTTAGGAAAACAAGAGAACATAAATCTACATAGTTATGTACCTACTTTTTATGTACATTGTAACAGTGAAATTTACCTTTAACTCTGTTCAAACAATCTACAAATCGACTACAAAGTGGGCTCTTTACAAACGCAAGAATACAAAACTTCCATGTCTATCGAATATTTTTCTCCGCTTTCGTCACAACAAACAGAAATTAAATTCCAAGTCCTCTTTATCCCCGCGCTATGTCACTACGAGACTATTGTGTTTGGATAGCCTGAGGGGATTCAAATCACAAAGAGAAAAACCATGTTACTCTTCCCGTCCTCTGGCCCTCTTTTCTTTCATTATTATTACTTACTTTGTTTTTTTTTTTTTTTTTTCATTAAGGTAACTCCATA
>NW_007382745.1:0-7782 GCF_000475195.1 Diaphorina citri | reverse complement strand
AAAAAAAAAAAAAAAAAAAAAAAAAAAAAATTGGCGCCACAATACCTAATCAAAAGAATCTATTATAAACTTGGATCAAAGCATTCTCTCTATATTTCCATTAAAATCTTTGAATTTGGCAATTAATTATTTTCCTTTATTAGCGACCACCCTTCCAACACTCGTTTTACCCTTTAGTAAGAACCCCCAGTTGAGGACTTTTTTTCCAAACCCACAAGCGGTTTTTCGGTGATCAAGTAAACCTCTTTTTGCAATTTCCTCATTTATGGGTTTTAATTGGGTCAAAATTTCTTTTCAACGAATCTCATGCTTCTGTAAATTTTGGTTCTTCGATCCTACTATGTGTATGTCAAATCTTGTCCATTCAGTATATAGCTGTTTGGATGGCCGTGTCATTTGCAATAACTAAATCTTGCTCGGTGCAAGGACTCTCCAACAGAGCGCAGACAAGTAAATGCAAAATATTTGAAAATAAAATGTAGGTATATTGACTGTGTAGTGCAGAGGCAGGTTGTAACATAGGTACCTATCTAACTGATACAAATTTTATACCCACCTAAATGTTTGTACCTCACCATCCCCCCCCCCTTCGTCCAAAAAGGACTGCGTCCCGCTTTGGGCCAATAAAATTAATAAAACTTAGATTATGCTGCGTAATCACTTTATTAAGGTACATAATATTACATATGGGAAATAACTTTCAACATATTCGGCGGGACAGTCCCGCTTTGGAGCCTCTGGTCCCGCTGTCCCGAGAAATCCTCTGGGGACGCTCAAATGTCCCGCTTTCGCCCAAATTTCCGATATTATCCCGCTTTAGCTCGTCCGAACCTAATATTATCATTGAGAGCAATGAGCTCGGGAAAAAATCCATTTTACGATTCCAATATTGTACAATATTATTATCAAAATATTTGAAAATAAAATGTAGGTATATTGACTGTGTAGTGCAGAGGCAGGTTGTAACATAGGTACCTATCTAACTGATACAAATTTTATACCCACCTAAATGTTTGTACCTCACCATCCCCCCCCCCTTCGTCCAAAAAGGACTGCGTCCCGCTTTGGGCCAATAAAATTATGGTCACCCTAATTATGCTGCGTAATCACTTTATTAAGGTACATAATATTACATATGGGAAATAACTTTCAACATATGAACATCTAAATTTCTCTCATTCATTCAGGAATCAGGACTTTCCTGACGATGGACGTGGTAGATAAAATGACTGACATCTGTGCTTTCTTGATGATAGCTGAAGGATTTTTGATCTTCAATTTCTTTATATTGATTTCGGTGTACTTGTGCACGAGTCCATTGGTAGTGATGATGATGATTGGAAGAACAGTGACTTCATTAAGCTGGTGCATATTCTTCATCTGCCTTTTCAAATCATCATACTTCATCATCGTGTGATGTTCAAACCAGATATATACAGAGTGTTTCAAAAGTTCGGGGACCCCTGAATATTTTTTGAACGGATAAAGATGGGAAGCTGAAATTTAGGGTAGTGATTTATCTTTTCAAATACCATTTTCTGAAATAGTCGCCAAATTTTATCCGGAGCCAGGTTCGATCCCAGAGCTAAATCAAAATTTTGAAGGTGTACCTTCAAAATCAAGCCCCCCCAAAAATTTAGGCAAGAACCGCCTATGACTACATAGTACAAGATCTTGTGACATTCCCAAATATTTGTAGAAGGATTCAAGTGATGGAAATTTGAAAGGTGTAAGAGTGAGTTCAATGTTTTCTTAATGCACTACATTTCCTCTTTTGACTTCAAGAGTGGCACACTTTTCAATTCCAAATTGCATATTGATGTCAGACGAGAAGATGGCGGCTGTTTCAAGAAGGGATTGCAGTTCGTCATTGTTCCTGGCATAAATCTTCAAGTCATCAACATATAAGAGATAGGATATGTTGAAGAGATACCTATTTTAAGGGATTTGAACAATTTCAAATTATTGCCTACCTACTTGTTTATTTATTTTTAAGGTGCTATTTTTCAATACATCTTCATCGCCTTCATACGATAGGTACCTACTTCTTCTTCTTCTTCTTCTTCTTTTTTTTTGCACAAACCAAAATTTTGTACAATAATATTGACCATCCAGAGGCCACCGTCAAAATATCGTGTTATGATCATATTGCACATCTGTGGGGCGCTTAAAGGCAATTTTATTTATAACACATACTCGTACATGTACAATTGTACAGTCAATACCTGTAGGTAAACTTCAATAATATTTTAACAAGCGGGGCCCGTCCCTCCGGGAATTTTTCGATCTTGGTTAAAGAAAATCAGTATTTATGCACCTACCTATTTTATTTAATATTCAGTTTATTATTATTATTCTTGATTTGATTTTTTGATTTTACTTTCATGTAATGATTTAAAATCAAGACTAGAGCCCGTTCTCCCTTGATTCCCAATATAATGTTTAAGTTACCCATCCATTTATTGGCCTTCCTCGGCGTAGCTTAACATAGGTAACGCTAAAACCGGTCTTAAATTAACGACTGAAGTGTTATCTAAAACTTTCTCGCTTTGAGTTCATAGGTCGTCGCGACAAATTTCAAGATCAGAGCTCAATTGTGTGAGAAAATGTGAAAAAAAAATCCCACAATTACTCAATTAACTTTAAGTCACCCATCCATTTATTGGCCTTGCTCGGCGTAGCTTAACATAGGTGACGCTAAAACCGGTCTTAAATGATCGACTGAAGTGTTATCTAAAACTTACTCGCTTTGAGTTCATAGGTCGTCGCGACAAATTTCAAGATCAGAGCTCATTCGTGTGAGAAAATGTGAAAAAAAAATCCCACAATTACTCAAATAACTTTAAGTCACCCATCCATTTATTGGCCTTCCTCGGCGTAACTTAACACAGGTGACGCTAAAACCGGTCTTAAATGATCGACTGAAGTGTTATCTAAAACTTACTCGCTTTGAGTTCATAGGTCGTCGCGACAAATTTCAAGATCAGAGCTCATTCGTGTGAGAAAATGTGAAAAAAAAATCCCACAATTACTCAAATAACTTTAAGTCACCCATCCATTTATTGGCTTTGCTCGGCGTAGCTTAACATAGGTGACGCTAAAACCGGTCTTAAAATAACGACTGAAGTGTTATCTAAAACTTTCTCGCTCTGAGTTCATAGGTCGTCGCGACAAATTTCAAGATCAGAGCTCATTTGTGTGAGAAAATGTGAAAAAAAAAATCCCACAATTACTCAATTAACTTTAAGTCACCCATCAATTTATTGGCTTTGCTCGGCGTAGCTTAACATAGGTGACGCTAAAACCGGTCTTAAAATAACGACTGAAGTGTTATCTAAAACTTTCTCGCTCTGACTTCTTCTTCTTCTTCTTCTTCTTCTTCTTCTTCTTCTTCTTCTTCTTCTTCTTCTTCTGGAGTACCCTGTAGAGGTACAATTCTAAAATCAAAAGAATAAATAAAGAATAAACTAGCGTCAGATCAAAATAAAGATAGCTACGAGATATAAAGGAATTCAATAGAAAAAAAAATCCAAAACACTTTTTTATGAAACACGCAAGAAGGCGCGAGTCGCGTGGCATTATAGGGTTGAATCTTGAATAGGACCTGTAAAGTATTTGTTTCTATTCTTCTTCTTAAACCCTTTTTTTTATTTTGATGTCGGTTTAATGGTGTTTATGTGACTCAGAAGCGTATAATTCGGGATTAATTGGACGTGTAGCACTGATTTATAAACCTTTATACCCTTGAATAAAGGTTTTTTCCCCCCATACCTACTTATATGTTGTATGTAATTCGGGTGCTATTTGATACGATTTCATGAGAAAGGGTTTTTGTTGGTTAGTTCATCCAGTGTTTTATTATTTTTATTTATTTAGTAGCCCGTCAAGTACGCCTGACATGTACATATTTCATTTCTCAGTCAAATAAAACTTAGTTATTATTTTTATTTATTTAGTAGCCCGTCAAGTACGCCTGACATGTACATATTTCATTTCTCAGTCAAATAAAACTTAGATTATGCTGCGTAATCACTTTATTAAGGTACATAATATTACATATGGGAAATAACTTTCAACACTATAGTCCTTGAAATTACAAGGTATCTACATGTAGGTAGATATTCCACTCATTTAAAATAAGGAATAACCCGCCGGGACGGTTTAATAAACGTCACGTCAATGCATTAAGCAACCTCGTGGTGCATAGGTACATGGACGAATATTAATAAAATTTCAACTACGAGGCGTTGTCTTCTATCCATTGGCCTAGCACTCGAAAGGTCCCGGTTCAATTCCTGATTCTCCTGTATTCTTCTATTTCTAGTTCGTTCTAGGTCAATGAGATGACTAATGGCTTTAAGTTGCTCGCCAATATACCTAACTAGTCTTAGCTAATCAACCAAAGTTTCAGCATTAAGGAATATCCCCATGCCCATGACCCCATGGGAACCTTACGTTATAATTATAGACTTGAAGAAGTCAAGACCACCATATTGAAGTTTTATAAAACAAATTTCCACTACGATCAACAAATTCACATGTAGGTAAATGAAACACTACTCCATTTTTTTTCTCTTTTTTATATATAGGTATGTATATTATTATTATTTTTCATATTTTTCTCCCTCTTGAAAGGAAAACTGTTTAATGCACTTCCAATTTCCAATGGGATAACGTACCTACCTATTGTCTGATTAACATATTGTCAAAATTTTGCATTTGAATATTTCTCACAAACAAGGAAAATTAATACATGACCCATTTATGCGTTTCAAAAATAATTTGTTACACAATAACTCTACGTGTATTTGCAATTGCAGTTTGTAGGGCAACATTTTTATTATTACTTCCTATGTTCCTGTTCAAAACGGTTTTTTTTTTTTTTTTTACTTTTAATCTAACTGGACTCGATCATGCATGAATATACAGGGTGTTTTTTTTTTTTTTTTTTTTTTTTTTACTTTTAATCTAACTGGACTCGATCATGCATGAATATACAGGGTGGCACCCAAAAACTGACCACGGTCGGCACAGAGCCGAAAAATCTTAGATCCGGCCGGGAATCGAACCCGGCACCTTCGACGTGCAAGCCTTGTGTGATGCCCACTAGGCTACAGTGCTGAGTAGCTGACTCCAAGTTCCGGCCTTAGCACGCAGTGTGTAATAAGTTGTGTATATTATTTATCTAGGTGAAATAATCGGGGAACGATGTTTGTGACAAGCATTTAAATATGCTTAACACAATTAAAATTCCTTCAAAATTCCTTCAGGTAGGTTTTGGTAAGTTCCGATCATTTCCAAGTGAGAAATCGTCATTGTAATATGTGAAATTTTTAGTTATTCTTACTCCTTATGCATTCACGATTCCAAAAATCACATTAGAAAAATTTCTGTCTGTCTGTCACGCTAAATAGACCTTTGGTTGTCCTCTTTTCACGCAAAAACGGCCCGACCGATTTTAACGAATTTTTTTGTGGTTGTTGAGAAAAGTATACTCCGGGTGACATAGGCTACTTAAAATTGTCACATTCCATCCTGGTTCAAAATGACGGCGGTTCAAAGTTATGCCTATTATGCTGCACTGTGGGACATGTCAGGGAGCGCGTAGCGCGACCGTGTGTGTGTGTGTGTGGTGTGATGGGTGTGTGTGTGTGTGTGTGTGTGTGTGATGGTGTGCGTGTCCCGTACAAAGGACGGGTCGACCACTAGTTTTCCATATATGTGTTAGGCTCAATCCCCGAATTCACTCAATGAGCTAAAAAAAAAAGCTCACTCCGCAGAGTAAAAAATGTAAAATGCTCAATCCCCGAAATTCGGCAATTGAGTGGCTGTAAATAGCTCAGTCCACGGAGTGGATTTTTGCAAAAACTAAATTGCCGAAATCGGCCATTGAGCACCAAGAGAAAGAAGACGTCTATCTTGTAACATTTTCCAGATCTGTCTTTGTTCACCAACCATTCCCAAAACTCTCTCGTTGCTCATCCTCTCCGTCCACTTTATCATCATCATTCTCCTCCAAAACCACATCTCAAATACTTCAATCCTGTCCTGCTCACGTTTTCCAATTGTCTAAACCGTACAGCGTCACACTCCATACCAATTTATTTATTTATCATACAAAATTTCAGATTTCCAAATTCATCCGTTCAAAAATTAAGGGGTGGGGAAGAACTTTATAAACACACTGTATGGTGTGGTTTTGGACTTGAAGTTGGCACGTACCTTTGTTTGTTCTAGACGTTTCGGATCCCAACTCCAGACCCGTCTTCATTCGCGAACTTGTCAAATAAAATTTATAAAATGCTATTTCGCTTTTTCGTTTTTACAACGTTAATTGACAAGTTCACGGAGTTCGCGAATGATATCACTGAATATTTAATCACATTTAAACATTTTAAAACATTTTTTTTTTTTTTTTTATATATTTAACATTGTCACAATATTTATCAAAACAGACATCTAGTGAGTGGTCCCAAAAAGAGTCCCGTTAAACAACATCAGGTGAGGTTGGATAATAATAAAAAAAAAGAAGCAGGTGATCTCAAAACTGCAACCCTTTTCAGAAATTTCAGAGGAGTTCCGGGGTTTTGACTGTCTGGATGTCATGCCTCATGCCAACATATCATTGAGAACAAAATTAAACCGTGGAGGATTTCAGAATACGTAGTTTTGTGAGGGAGAATCAAGCTTAACATTCTCCATCCATCAAATGAAAACTACTGAGTCTTACAGAAGTTGTTATCATGGAAATTGCATTCCTCCTTATAGTACCTACTTATGAGATTCCTATATTCGACGCTGCTAAATGTATGTAAAATACATATTTAGTAATAAATTCTAACTTCTTTTTTTACCCCTTGAGTTTTGAAATGCATTTTTTTTTTTTTTAAGGGTATTCATTAAAGGGAATCCAATATACCAATTTCAAATGACTATAAAAATTTGTTCTATGTAGACTCCACATTGTAGATAAGATAAGTCTGACGAAATGAAGGTTTGATAAGGGTAGGTGGATTATTTTACAATTCGACTTCTTTCTTGAGAGTAAATACGTAGGTATGTATAGGAGAAGCGAAATACCGAGGAAACTTAAAACTTTGTCAAACTCAGGGAACAACCTAACAACCATGTGAATCGTTGATCTTGGAAATATTGAACGATTGAGATTAGTTTTGATATTTGATCTGGCTGGAGGAATTCTGATCTTTGTTCTTTTTCCTGCTCTTTCCAGAACAAGTAGGTAATGATTTTTCGCTGTATACTATTCAATGGGCTCATTACGTATGCTGGGCAGTATGTATACAGCGTTACCCCGTAGCGTAACAGGGACTCCACCAGAGAGAAATAGAGCAACTTTTTTGTTTGAGTTGATAGCATTTGTGCGTTACTTTTTCTGAATTGATAATTTAATATTCTCAACTTTTTACCCAGGAGGTTTACGTGGGGTATCATTTTGAATGAATTATCTATCTGTATTCCAAGATATCTGCACGTATCTGTATAATTGATAGCCGGACACTGGCATTGAGTCCTGTATTGCTCTTGGAACAAGCAAGATCTTCTGTGACATTTTATTTTATGTTGGTGTATTTCAGCCATTCCTTTTGACACGCCCATCACCATTGCCTCTGTCTTTGTCTCATTTATGTATATCTCATTGTTGTAAAAGTATTTTTGTAGTGTGATGAAGTCTTCTTGGGCCGTTCTTGCTGCCACTTCCAGGTTCCTGTGTACGGAAACAATACAGGAATCGTCCGCGAACATAAGTAAATTACTCTTCAT
>NW_007382744.1:6370-7903 GCF_000475195.1 Diaphorina citri | reverse complement strand
CATGCTGGTCCTAGGTATTCCCTAATCTGCTGATTATGCTGGTACACATTAAACTCCTTAACTCTCACTTTCTTTACAGACATCAGGGCTGGTCCCATTTGCCCCGGGTCGGGGCTTCTTAAGAAGGCCCGGAACCATAAGTTTCCACCCATCAAAAAAGGGAAATGCACGACAACCGACTTATCCAGAGAGGGGACGGAACGTATCCGTGACGGATAAAGGCCAGTGCCCTAAATCACCAAAGTATCGAAAAGATGATTTCATTTTCGCGATTTTTCATTCACTTCTAGCTAGGACCTAGGGAGCATAGAAAGATTTTCGCGAAATCCTTTCTTATTACACACCTAGACCATAAAAGGAATATTTCTACCAAATTTCAGCTTTCTAGGTGTTGTGGTTCAGGAGTTAAAGCGATCAGTGTGTGAAATGTGAATGGATCTTGATTTTATAATATAAGAAGATTTAAGATTTAAACTCCAAAAGAGCGCGGACTACAGGTGTTCGATTCCCCAGGACGAACTTATTCCTAAACAGCTAAGGTTCGTTCTCGGAACGGCTGGCTCTCTCCTACCCTGTTCTTCTTCTTTCTTAAGCTTAATAAAATCTGGTCTAGACAGAGGCAAAAGCACATTGAACGCACCATCAGTGCCCTAAATCACCAAAGTATGGAAAAGTAGATATCTTACAAGTGTAATAGCCAATGGAAAAGCAGAATTTTGAATTTGGACGAATCATATCGAAATATGGAATTGTAAATACTTTTCCATACTTTGGTGATTTAGGGCACAGTTCCCAATTGATCGGATGCGATTGAAGCTCTGAAGCAACGTTGTGCGTGCCAGCTTTTCCGGGTCCCACTCAAGCTGGGTGAAATTAATGTGAGGAGGACTTTAGCTTGTCACCCAATTGAAGGTATATTAATTAAAAAAGTTAGAGTTAAAGCTTGATATGACCTTAGCTCTGGGAAAGTTTGATGCTCCTCTGATTCTCTAGTGTAGTGGTCAACGCGCCTGGTAAAGAAGACAGCGTGGCTTCAATCCCAGTAGAGGCATGAAATTTTATCCCCATTTCAAGAACTTTACCACACCACTGTGGTGTAGGGTTGAAAACTGGTGTCTTGTATACTAAGGACTCAGGAGGGGAAAAAGAGATAAAAAGAATTTGGGGGGGGGGGGGGTTGTAAAATTTTGGGCTGGGGGGGGGGTGAATTTAATTTTGGTTTAGAAACATTGTTGCTGTCCCCCCCTCTCCCTCCCAAGTGTGTTGTATAATAGCGTAACTTACAAAAAAGATCACAATTCGAGAAATTGACATAGTATTTGATTGATTATCGGCGCGCCACGTACTGTCCCTTTTACTTAGCGCATTTAATATTATTCTGTTGTTGTAAACATTAAGGCCCGGTGGTTACCTAAGCTTGTTGCCAATAAAAGGTTCTTGAGTTTGAGTGCCCACACCAGTGCGTAGCGTGGCTAAATTCAAGTGTAGGGCCCGTGGTAGGTGCTCATGCACAGGTCTATCCAATCCCATCAC
>NW_007382744.1:775-6345 GCF_000475195.1 Diaphorina citri | reverse complement strand
GAAGAAGAAGAAGAAGAAGAAGAAGAAGAAGAAGAAGAAGAAGAAGAAGAAGAAGAAGAAGAAGAAGAAGAAGAATACTCACAGCATCGATTGAAGTCACTGAGGAAAAACTTATCTATCTTTAACAGAAATCCAATCCTTACATCTCACCCTCCTCCTCACTCAACTCATAAAACCCCCTTGTTTAGGGTGACCCCTAAAAAACGGACACATTTTAAATTAGGTATTACGAGCGGGATTCACCATTACGAGAAGCGAGAAGTAATGCAGCAATGTGTGGGGCAGTGGCGTAGAGTGTATGTATGGCGTGTATGGCGGCCATACAACTCAAAAGCTCACTCTAATGCCCATAAATATTAATGGCATGTTGTCTTTTCTTAGGCATTTAATTATTTTTGGTTGTTGTAAACAGTAGGCCGGGTGGTACCTAAAGCTTGTTTGCCAAGTAAAAGGTTCCGAGTTTGATGCCCCACATTGCTGCATTACTTCTCGCTTCTCGTAATGGTGAATCCCGCTCGTAATACCTAATTTAAAATGTGTCAGTTTTTTCATTACTTCTCGCTTCTCGTAATGGTGAATCCCGCTCGTAATACCTAATTTAAAATGTGTCCGTTTTTTAGGGGTCACCCTAAACAAGGGGGTTATATGAGTTGAGTGAGGAGGAGGGTGAGATGTAAGGATTGGATTTCTGTTAAAGATAGATAAGTTTTTCCTCAGTGACATCGAAATCGATGATGTGAGTGCAAACGTCGCTCCGCTCCGGTTATCGAAGTTACTGTTTACCTGTTGTGAGAACGAACCTTATCCGTTCAGGATTAGATCCGCCCCGGGCGGGTATCGAACCCGCGGCCTGGAGCTTAAGTTACCAACCAAACTAACTAGGCTGAAAAAAAAAGGAAAAATGTAACAACATTGTCCTGTATCTGAATTAGGCGAGAAATATCCCTCAAAGTCTCGTTATTTCTCGAGCTTCTACTGTAGTGTACCTTTTCTCTCCATCTTCTCTTTCTTCTTGTTCTTCTTCTTTCTTCTTTTACTGCACCTTTTCCCTTCTTGTCATAGATACTCACTCGGACTTTTCGGATTATTTATTATTTTTGACGATCTTTACGAAAAAAATACATTTGGACAGTTATATTTTTCATGAGAATCATCAATTAGGCGAGAAATATCCCTCAAAATCTCGTTATTTCTCGAGCTTCTACTGTACTGTACCTTTTCTCTCCATCTTCTCTTTCTTCTTGTTCTTCTTCTTTTACTGCACCTTTTCCCTTCTTGTCATAGATAGTAGATACTCGGTACCTATTTGATGTAAATATAAGTAAGTAGAGGAAATTTGGACTAGTCTACTCCCTGTTTATAGTCCCCTAGCTAGACGCTGATCTACTCTCTGTTTATAGTCCCTCAGCCAGACTTGAGGGACAAAGTCTGAACTAGACGAGAAATATCCCTCAAAGTCTCGTTATTTCTCGAGCTTCTACTGTACTGTACCTTTTCTCTCCATCTTCTCTTTCTTCTTGTTCTTCTTCTTTCTTCTTTTACTGCACCTTTTCCCTTCTTGTCGATACTCGGTACCTATCTGATGTAAATGTAAGTAAATAGTACCTACCAATCTCGTTATTTCTCGAGCTTCTACTGTACTGTACCTTTTCTCTCCATCTTCTCTTTCTTCTTGTTCTTCTTCTTTCTTCTTTTACTTCACCTTTTCCCTTCTTGTCATAGATACTGTACCTATATGATGTAAATGTATGTAAGTGGTACCTATAGGTACTTTGGGCGGTTTACTTCCTTGTGTTGATAATAGTTTTGGCACAGTTCCCCCCATCACAGAATGAAACTCTGAACATAAGGTCTCAATTAGCGACGGATTTCTAATTTCCGAATTAACCCGAGTGGAACGTTCATGTGACGAAGTGAGACGAAGTGACATTTGTTCATGTCATCACCTTGCTGACATGTGATTTATCATATTTGAATTACTATGCTTTTGCTGCTGTTTATTTACATATTCTCTGAAATAATTTAAGTGTAAGTAGATAATGTATGGTATAACTATGTAGCTAACCTTTCCATACCTAATATGTAAATTGTTCTTATCTTAAATCTTAAATTAAAACATTTAAATATTTTCTTTTCGATGGGGTCGACTGTCAGGACACACGTTAACGAAAAACGTAAAGTCTGAAACACATCAGGAAAAGACAAGGAAAAGGAAAATTTTAGCCTGTGGAAACCAATTTTGTACCTGGAAAAGTATTTACAATTCCATATTTCGATATGATTCGTCCAAATTCAAAATTCTGCTTTTCCATTGGCTATTACACTTGTAAGATATCTACTTTTCCATACTTTGGTGATTTAGGGCACTGATGGTGCGTTCAATGTGCTTTTGCCTCTGTCTAGAACAGATTAAGCTTAAAAAAGAAGAAGAACAGGGTAGGAGAGAGCCAGCCGTTCCGAGAACGAACCTTAGCTGTTTAGGAATAAGTTCGTCCTGGACAGGAATCTGCAACCTAGCGCCTGCCGCAACAAGGCAGGCGCTCCTCCAAGAGTTCCGAACTAATTAGGCTAGTTATCACGCTAAACCGAAAACGAGAAGTTCCTGGTTCAAGTCAAAAACTAAATTCCTCCCCCACCACACCACTGAAAGTTGCAAAATTCAGCAACGCGGAAAAAAAAGAACGAACGATTCAATGTCTCGGTATCAGCAGGATCGTCTTATAAAAAATGCATTCTTCTATTAATTCTCCCCTAGAGCCCCCCCCCCCCATCTCTGCCAAATAACAGAAGGGGCCCCGTCAGAATCCCTTAGTACAGTCAAACCTGGATAAATGAGAACTCAACGAACCATCTGCTTGCAGCAGACTGTTTTACTTTCTATTATTTTTGGCCAGCCTAGTTAACTTGAAGGGTAGCGCGACCGCCTTGTAAGCCCTATAGATCACTGGTTTGATTCCCGTTTCGAGCTAATTGTATCCTAAACCGATATGGTTTGCTGTCGAGTTCTTGAGCCATCTGCGTTCTCACTGATCCCCGTTCGACTGTATCAGACTTGGTAAAGCTCTGGGCCTCATCTTGCGAGGTCCCAAGAGAGAAAGAAAAGAGAGAGAGAGAGAGAGGGGAGGCTTTTCTTTGTATTTTTTCCTTGTTGCACGAAAACATGAAACGGGCGAGCGAGAGAGAGAGAGAGAAATTGACAGGATGGGGGAAATGAGAAAAGATGAAAACAAAAGGTCCCTGGGGAGTTTTTTTTGTCAGTAAAGTCCTCAAAGTCTCATATCTCTCCCCCTCTCCCTTTCTCTACTCCCCTGTCCCTTGGGTCTCCTGTGATATTATGTGAATATAAATAGGTATTTATATATGTTAGGGACCCCAGGGTCCATCGCCGAATTTCGCCCAAAACCATCACTCCGCAGGACTGACCTTTACGGAAACAGTCAGACCCTAATAATTTCGGTGTTGGGAATATAAAAAGAAGAAGAAGATACTCCAGCCAAAGTGTGACTTTCTTGCAAGCGTTATTAGATCGCTAAGCATCACATAAGGTTCGGAACGGCTCGCTTTTTCCTATCTTGTCCTCTTTCCGATTTAGGGACGATAAGACCTCCGCTGTTACAGTTACCTCATCAAATCCTTTTCTCAGTGGGAAAATCCGGCGTTTGAGCCTAACATATAAAATACAGTACATAGAGTCAGAGAGTCAGATTATTGTGGTCAAATTCTCAAATTATATTGAGGATAAAATTCCATACCTCGGCTGGGATTGAACCCACGCCCTCCTGTTTACCAGTCTAGCGCCTTGACCACTACACCACCGAGGTAGGATGTTCACCCCGGGCGGGAATCAAACCTAGCTATTATAATTCTTGTGTTACCTACAAGGGAGACGCGCTAATACTTTCCCGAAACTAACTAGGCTGGCCTTTGGTAGGTACCTAACTTCAATACCTAGATCTCCTTTTTTAGGTATTATAGGTAGGTAAGTGTCTACTTGGATATTAAACTTTAGACAAGTTCAAAGAGACTTTTAGAGGAACCACAAAAACTCTAGCTATACAGTAGTATACAGTCATTTTTGTAGTTTTCCCCGAATGTTAAAGGTTCAGAACTTCCCGACCATACTGTACGAGTAGGTAGATGGCCTCTACATTATATTATCAATTTCATAGGGTGTGCCACAACGTGCCGCGAGATTTTGTAATTTGGATTTTTCGTTATAATGGTTGATTGAGTCTTCTGATAACGTTGAGCGATGGGATTTTTGATAGCTCCCCTAACGCTATATACTCAGTGATGATTTATTAGATCTCTCTGTATAATCGATTCATTCAATCTATTGTTATCAAGCTACTAGCTGCTCGCTCGGTGGCAAGCTCAGTATTAAATTCTGGAAAAAAAAAGCCACCCTAGTTAAATTGGAGGGTAGCGTGCCTGCCTTGTAACCGCTAGATCTCGGGATCGATTCCCATCCGGGGAGAGTTTTATCCTGACCAGATAATGTTCGTTCTCTCTTCAATTTTGGGATGATAAGACCTCTCAATCTATTGTTACCAATCTACTAGCTAATCGGTGCCAACCTGAGTATTAAACTTGAAAATGCCACCCTAAGTTAGCTTGAACGGTAACGCGTCTCCCTTCATCGAAAATTTGACCCGATTACGTTACTTTCCTAGAAAAATAAAAAAGGGTTATTCGACCTATTTTAAACCTTTTCTTTGTGGTATTTTTATCTTAATTCATGGATCCATTAATTCCGAAAAATCCCGCAAATCCAGCAGCTAAAAACTGCGGGATTGCGGGATTGGAAAAAGGTGCGGGATCCCGCGGGATTGCGGGATTGCGGGATCCCGCATTGCAACCCCTATCCGAAATCGAAGAGAAAAGGAAGACAGAATAGGAGAAAGCCAGCCGTTCCGAGAACGAACCTTATCTGTTTAGGATAGAATCCGCCCCGGAGAGAACCCGTGACCTAGCGTTTACAAGGCAGAAGCGCTACCCTCTCAGCTAACTAGGCTTGTAGAAATGGTAACTAGGCTTGCAGAAATGGTAACTAGGCTTGCAGAAATGGTAACTAGGCTTGCAGAAATGGTCATATTTAAGGATAGGAGAGTAGGTACCCCAGGAGTAAGGTAAAACTGTGTTCCTGAAATGAAAGCAGCTTATTTTATTTTATTTTATTTTCCCTCTAACACTACGGACAGTTAAGTGGTTCGCTCTGAGAAAGCCGGTTTACAACTTCACATTTCACAATATTTTGACGCCACATCAACTATCGTTCAGTTGACGGCTAACCCTCTCGCAGAAGGAGTAACTGCCAACTTCTAATGGTCTCGAAAGCGAAAAGAGAGAAGGAAGACAGGAGTTCCGCAAACGAACCTAATCTGTTTAGCATAAAATTCGCCCCTGGCGGGAATCGAACCTGCGGTCTAGCCCTTACAAGGCCGACGCGCAACTGCCACCTGACCCAGAAACTATAAGGTGCCACAATCTGGTTATAAATGACTCGTAGTGATTAAAGAAAATCAGTATTTATGTACCTACCTAATTTGTTTAATATTCAGTTTATTATT
>NW_007382744.1:692-765 GCF_000475195.1 Diaphorina citri | reverse complement strand
TTATAATCGATTACGATTACGATTATCAATAATAATCGATTAATCGATTATCATAATCGATTATTCCCAACAC
>NW_007382744.1:0-442 GCF_000475195.1 Diaphorina citri | reverse complement strand
CTGCTGAACCGCTCTTCCGATCTTCTTTCTCCTAAAGTCTATACCATCAGTTATCAGTAAGTTCATCCCTTAACTTATTATAATTTTATACACCGATAAATATAAATGTTATATATCTTCTCATTGTCCCTAGAGTCGGCAATGTCCCTATAGAATTTGATATTGTCCCCGCTACACTTGATTACCTAATTAGATCGGGCTTTGATTCACCAGTGTGTTGACACGTTTGTAACAAGTAGCAGTAACATTTGTGATTGAATCGTTTTCTGTGTCTTAGAATGCCCATCCCGTAGTATGCCTCTCATAAATTGGAGAGAATAATTCCCATTTATGATGTAGATGCTGGGTCACCGCGAGAACACCAGAAAGTAGCCCATTGAAATATTTGCAATCAGTACACCCAAATATAACCTGCCTCGGTGGTGTAGTGGTCAAGGCGCTC
>NW_007382743.1:0-7786 GCF_000475195.1 Diaphorina citri | reverse complement strand
TGTTTTGAAGAGTTCTTTGTTGTTGTCCATATGGTGAAACAGGTTCTCAGATTGCCCCGGGTGGAAATCGAACCCGCGACCTAGCGCTCACAAGGCAGACGCACTACCCTCCAAGCTAACGTAAGTTGGCGCGTCGAGATTTCAGAATGCTCCTTTTTTGTGCACAAATGCACCCGTTTTCACGTCTCGGAAGTTCCAGAGTCAATACAAAGGACAGTTCCTTTACTTCCTCCAAGCTGATTGGGTTGGCTATTTGTTATTTCTGACGTTGTAGTACTAAGTATCTAATCTCACTGTTCTTTACTCGAGAATTTGAATGACACCATTGACTGTGTATGGGTTTACCTATGCTGAAGGTTTGAACCTCGTTACCCGGGCGGGAATCGAACCCGCGACCTGGCGCTTACGAGGCAGATGCGCTACCAAACAAGCTAACTGGGCTGGCGAGATGACATGAAATTGTGTTCGAAAGATCGCCCGTCGATTTACATCGATTCTACTACATACTATTCATACACAAAAAGCCCACTCTGAGGCTTCCGTGTAGGGGCAACTGCCCCCAAGGGATGGGTTAAGCTTCTACTACATCGTAACATAGATGGTCAAGCATGAAACGAACGCATGTTGGCTGACCAAACAACAAAGAGGAGAAGGGACCAAAGTTCTCGAACTCATAATGTCCAATACGAGATACAAGTAGCCACATACCTCAGCATGGGAGCTGGGATGTATACACTTGGACAATTAATTTAATAAATCATTTAATATGTGATGGGGTACTCGTGTGTCCTCACCATTAAAATTTCCTCTTGTCCAGGTCACTGCTCGCATACAGGATGGTATCATCAGTGTACCAAATGGTTTCCCTCAGAAAGGGCCTTTAGCAAAGAGCTCATAAACTCTTGAGCATGCTCAAGTTTTTGGTCAACCATCAAACCTTGGAAGCTTGGAACTTTTGGTCAGTTAGTGATCAGCTGATCATTTTGAAAATCGTCCGGCTGAGACTGTGTCAGCGTTAGCACTGTAGCAGTAGCAGCATTACCTCAAGAAGAATTCAGATCAACAGTTTTCAATAGGTTTCCATCTTATCCTATACTACATCACTCATGGGAAGCAATAGAATGTAATAGAGAATACTCAAATACTTCAGCAATAGAGGATCTCAACCCCAACACTTCAGGTTCAGAATAATATTTATGTAGAAACTTTCACCACCGGACTCCCAAGGATGTTCTCTAGCAAACCACAACCCCCCTGTATGAGAGCCATCTCTATAACATTATATTTAAATTAGCCACATTATTACCTTTTCGTTTTAATTATGCTTGAAAGTTTACCACTACAAAGGTACGGAGCACTTTATCAAAGGCCAATATTTCATGCCAAGCTCTACGCTACACATTAGGTTAGACTTTTGTGTACAGCGTAGGCTTATCATTTTTTGTGGTTTGTTATGTTTCGGAGAAATGAGGGATTTGTATGAAGTAGATCTGAGATCGAAGTAGATACATATTTCCGTGTTTGTTAGGTAGGCATACCTGCCTCATAGTGTTGAAAGGGAGGGGATTTGGAGTTTAAAACCCTTTGGACGCCTAGAAACTGGAAATAATATCTTTGCTCCTTCCAAGACCTAAAGCTGTGTCGCCTGTGTCCACAATTCCACACATGGTCGACGGCCATCGATCTGTTTTTTTTTTTCTTCTTCTTTTAAGGCTTTAATGGCAGGATTCTCACTTAGTGAGCTCTTCCACCCAACCGGGTGGTGTTGTCGAGGTAGTGTGTACGGTTTCAGTCGACATTCATCGGCGGCCATCGACTATATTTGGACACAGATTGAGAGTTTGTTTAATTCATCTGTCTTGTTAATCCATTAAACTTATCAACAGGTTACCTAATAGATAACTTTGTTTGATAGAGGTTTTAACTTTGTTTAAAATTGATATTTACTTTATTTGAGTGTGCCAACATGTTTGTTTGGTTATTTAGTTATTTTTATTAGCTAAATACAAATAAACAAAATTTAAACCTAGTGATAAGTTGGACGGATTTCGTTTGTTTGTATGATTCATTGTTTTAATCCGTCTAGAAAAGAGGGTTATAGGGAAGATTTGATGATTCACAAAAAATGTTGCTTTAATTTACATATGCCTGATTCAAATATTTTCCCCCCAATTCCAATTTTTAATCATCATGGACCTTAACTTTTGTGTTATCTTCAAACACTTGTAACTTCCATCTATTTAAAACAGTGGTTCCCAACCTTTTTTCAGACAAATACCCCTTTTTAAGCTCAAATTTAGCCATTACCCTCCCCCCCCCAAAGTAAAGCATAGAAATAGCTATAGATAGGGAAAGAACAAGTACAGATTGAAATTGTACCCAGTTGGTCAGTAGGTTTATTTATTTATTTATTAAATTTAACATATTTTCAATAAATAGAACAAAAGCACATAGTGCACATCTCAGAGGTTTTATATCGAGGTTTTAAGGGTCCGTTCACATCGTCAGATAAATTTCCTTCATCCCATCTTTTTTTCTATATCTTTTGTATTTTTTTTTCTCACTTAGTTCTTCTTTCCCCTCGAAAAAGTGTATTTTACCCCTCGGGGGGTAAATACCCCCAGGTTGGGAACCAATGATTTAAAAGAATCATCCTTATCTACGGTCCTGATTAGCAAATCTCGTATTCCGTGAGGTCTCACATTAAGATTTAGTTTTACCGTTTACTTTGTTTAGTAAGTTGATGTATAGGATTTAGAGAGAACATATATTTACAAGTACATACTTTGGTTTAGCATTGTTTGAATCAAAAGGACATCGCAGGTAGGTACCAAAAGTACTTTGGTACTATATCTTTGAATCAAGAGGACAAAGTATAAGTAGTGCTTTATTTAGACTGTCAGCTTAGAACAAGTTGTTCCATTATACCAACAGTTTAATAGAGCACCTCTTTATTGATATAATTTTGTGTGTTATAAAAATAATAAAAGTACTTTGGTGCTGAATGTTTGAACCACAGAATCACCTGTTTCACACCGATGTCACCCACATACCTAGATACCTTTAGAATTGACTTACATTTGATTTGATTAATGTTACCGGAGTATTCAGCAAGTACAAGAATCTTGGTGAACTTGAACAGTCTAGATTCCATTGAACTGTAGCTGCTAAGGTCCTATCGTCCCGAAATCGAAGAGATAGGATAGGAGAAAGCCAGCCGTTCCGAGAACGAACCGAATCTTGGTGAACTTGAACAGTCTAGATTCCATTGAACTGTAGCTGCTAAGGTCCTATCGTCCCGAAATCGAAGAGATAGGATAGGAAAAAGCCAGCCGTTCCGAGAACGAACCTTATCTTATTTATTTTTATTTATTTATTTACACTCTAAGCAACAAGGCCATGTGTGGAACCTTATCTGTTTAGGATAAAATCCGCGGGAATCGAACGCGCGACCTAGCGCTTCCAAGGCAGCGCTACCCTCCAAGCTAGCTAGGCTGGTTTACAATTTTTACATGCTTTTATTTTGTTAAATACTTTTTACGACCCGCTTTAACATTAGCAGACAGGTCGTTCGCGCTTACAATGATTTTATTATTTTAAAGCTACAAATATTGTGTTATTAAGTGTGAACTTTGGATTACAATAAACTTTGCGGGTACACTTATCGTGTTATACAATAATGACGGGTATTACTTTAAAATACCGCTGTCCAATTATGCACGAACAAAAGAATATTCGGTTACACTTTAAGTCAGGTCAGTTTAGAATTCCTGTGGTTACGAAACAATCGTGAGAACCCTGACTGTGGTGTAAGGTAAGAAGTGAACTAATGACCTAGATCAGTTACTTCTAGCGATCTAGACCAACTCTAGATACTAGAAGGCGAATAGTGCAGTCTGATGGATCAATTGGAGATGCATCGACCGATAGAAATAGAACTTTTCTGATAGAGGAAACTGTAACAACGGAGCGGGACGATAACGCTTCCAATGCAAGTGCGTAACGTTCCAGCTAACTAGGCTGGAGAAACAGAAGATTGTTGTAGGTCCATAGACTAGGTCATAGACCAATTATTTATTGTAGGTGCAGACCAATTTACTGCAGACTTGGTAGATGCATAGACTGAATGGTGATGTGCATTGGTCTAGTGACAAATTTCTAATATGAAAACAACACCTACATAGATAGGTAATACTTTTCTGTTTAGGCACTTTTTGGCAGGTTTTCGAAGTATTTTTTAACCCATGGCTCCTTTGACCCCGTTTTTTTTTTCAGTGAGAACATTTTTTTTTTTTTCCCCGTTTTTTTTTTTCAGTGAGAACATTTTTTTTTTTTTTTTACTTTCTATTACTATCTTAGCATTCCATTCATCCCATCCCATAGGAAAGATTGTCATTAAATTTCCACATTTATTTTATTCAATTTTTCTTTGGTTTCCAGACGCACTCCAGTTGACTTCACAATGGAGGATCAAGACATGAAATGGCTGGAGGAAATTCTGGAGGCTGTACAACTGCAAGAATTCTTCTCCAGAATACGAGATGAGCTACAGGTATGTATTTCTCCTCCCGTACAACTAGCCGAGTTGCCAGCCTAGTTAGCTTGTTTGGTAGCGCCTCTGTCTTGTAAGCGCTAGGCCGCGGGTTTGATTCCCGCCCGGGACAGATTTCATCCCGAAGGGATAAGGTTCGTTCTCGGAACGGCTGGCTTTCTCCTATCCTGTCTTCCTTCCCTCTTCGATTTCGGGAAGATAAGACCATAGCATAAAAAAAATAGCCAGGGGTGATAGCACGTTGAATGCAACAGTTCCCGATAGATCACTGAAGTTAAGCAACACTGTGCGTGGTTAGTATCCGGATGGGTGACCGTCTGGGCAATTGCGGTCTGCTGGCTTTTCCCGATCCCACGCAGGCTGGGTGAGGTTAATATGAGGAGGTGGGTAGCTTGTCGCCAAATCGGGGGTAAAATCATCGTCACTCAAAACCTTGGCAGTTTTACAGTGACGTTAAACGCGTTAAAAATCATTGTGGATTTTAGTACTGTTGGGCATCGCTACTTCTATATCTAATCTAAGAGGTGTAGACTAGGTCAAGTGTCTTCTAATTTCGCCCATTCTACTGTCAGTCTTATTCGAGACTATCTATAATCTGGATCTACAGTATTTATAACGTCTATAAATACCTCTCTGGAAGTGTTGGTTTCTCCCACAGTGTAACGCTTGATAAATGAGTAACTAGCAGAGCAATATCCTCCCATAATTATTAGGTAAACGTTTTTTAGCACGCCTATTCGGCACACTTCTGTGTAAATTGACGTGGTTTCTTTCACGTCAATATCTAATCATGTAGAACTCTGTTTGCATATACCTACGTTTGTTAGAGATGTAGAGGCTTACATAATGATACGATTGTAAATTGCGAACATTTAATTGATGAAATAATTTATCAGTAGTTCACTGATCTGAAGACTGACTCAGAAAAAGTTTCCTTTGGGGACTAATGCCTGGCTTTTTCTTTGTTGTGCGAAATTTCATGTGTTTGAACTCAACAATTTTTCATTTTCTGGAACATTTCGTCCCGGTAAGTTACTAGTAAGACATCAAGATAAGTCAAGACAGGACAATGTCATACGAAATAATAGAAAGTAAACATAAATTCCTCTCCAAACAAATAACTTCTAAAAGGAATTTTAATTGTGTTGAGCATACTTAAATGCTTGTCACAAATGTCTTTCCCCGCTCAATACACTACGCTGAATTTCATGACTTGACTTGGACTCGAACCACCAACCTCTAGATCCGAAGTCCACCGCACTAACCATTACACCACTGAGGTTGGTGAATAACTTCTACTTTTTCTCGATTTCTTCTCTTTTGTAGCCATTTTTGTACGTTCGGCGCACCCACTAAAACCATCCCTCTTTCTTCCCCAAGGGAAAAATCCTACAATGCTGCAGTGAGCACCAAAGTTGTGACATAATAACACAAAGAAATTGCATTTACATTTGTTTCCTTTGGGAACCAATGCCTGGCTTTTTCTTTGTTGTGCAAAATGTTCATGTTTTGAACTCAACAATTTTTCATTTTCTGGAACATTTCGTCACGTTAAGTTACTAGTAAGACATCAAGATAAGTCAAGACAGGACAATGTCAATGTCATACGAAATAATAGAAAGTAAACATAAATTCCTCTCCAAACAAATAACTTCTAAAAGGAATTTTAATAAATGCTTGTCACAAATGTCTTTTCCCGCTCAATACACTACACTAACTCAACAATTTTTCATTTTCTGGAACATTTCGTCCCGGTAAGTTACTAGTAAGACATCAAGATAAGTCAAGACAGGACAATGTCATATGAAATAATAGAAAGTAAACATAAATTCCTCTCCAAACAAATAACTTCTAAAAGGAATTTTAATTGTGTTAAGCATAAATGCTTGTCACAAATGTCTTTTCCCGCTCAATACACTACTCTAAATTTCATGACTTGACTTGGACTCGAACCACCAACCTCTAGATCCGAAGTCCACCACGCTAACCATTACACAACTGAGGTTGGTGAATAACTTCAGCTGAATTTCATGACTTGACTTGGACTCGAACCACCAACCTCTAGATCCGAAGTCCACCGCACTAACCATTACACCACTGAGGTTGGTAAATAACTTTCACTTTTTCTCGATTTCTTCTCTTTTGTAGCCATTTTTGTACGTTCGGCACACCCACTAAAACCATCCCTCTCTCTTCCCCAACAGATCACTCGACTGGCCCATTTCGATCACGTGATAGAGGAGGACCTTGAGAAAATCGGCCTGCGAAGGCCGGCCGCCCGTCGCCTCCTATTGGCCGTTCACAAGAAAAAGAAGGAGGTGAAATCCAAGAAGAATGTGCTTACTCGACTTATACCAGGAGGGAGCTCTAAACCTGTGGGACAGAGTGGGGAGGGGGGCGGAGGGGGTGCTGGTAATGCCACGCCGGCCTTTACGTGTCTTATTAACGAGAAAGATGTCACGTGAGTATTTTTACTATTTGTATCTAATCTCCCAATAACTAAATCTTATAATATCTAATCTCCCAATAACTTACAGTCTGATAGGTATACTGTGTTAATGGTGTCTTATTAACGAGAAAGATGTCACGTGAGTATTTTTACTATTTGTATCTAATCTCCCAATAACTAAATCTTATAATATCTAATCTTCCAATAACTTCCAGTCTGATAGGTATACTGTGTTAATGGGCAACTCAAAATATTATTTGAGCAGTTCTAAATAAAGATTTATTTTGTTTCTCTCTACGTACGTACATTCATACCTATATTATTGTCAATATCTTTTTTAATGCAGATATGTACCTCGGATCTGCTTTCACACATTACTTCAAAGCTCGTTTATTGTTTTACATCCATTTCTATTGCCCATCCAGGAACGAAAAAATTTGGTTGGTTCGAAAATGTTCAAGATATGTACCTCGGATCTGCTTTTACACATTACTTCAAAGCTCATTTATTGTTTTACATCCATTTCTATTGCCTATCCAGGAACGAACAAATTTGGTTGGTTAGAAAATGTTCGTACCAGCAGGGATTTGAACCCAGCACTTGCGTGTTAAAATACAGTGCTCTTCACTACTCAGCCACAGGCTACAGAGATGAGCTTTATTAGAATCTAGAACAGATCATATATTATTAATAATTACTCCATTTGTGCACACTCCATTTGTCAAGGGTTTAGGCATTGCCTTGCCCTTGGGATCAATTTAATTTGAAGAAACCCATTTACTGAT
>NW_007382742.1:0-6971 GCF_000475195.1 Diaphorina citri | reverse complement strand
GCAACGTTGCTCAACTTCAATGACCGATCGGGAACTGGTACATTCAACGTGCTGTCTCCGGTGGCTATTTTATCCCTCCATATACTCTTCCAAATCAAAGCTCTACATATTCCCCACATGGGAAAGTATTAATAAAAATAAAAAAAATCAACTTTAAAAAAAAAATAATCATAATAAAAAAAAATCCCCTTTTTATATTATAAAAAAAAGTCTAGAGTTAGGCAGAAGAAGGGAGGGGGGAGAGAGTATGAAGAAGAGGGAGGGGAGGAAAGGAGAGGGAGGGAGGAGAGGGGGGAGGAAGAAGGGAGAGGGAAGAGGGAGAGAAAATAAAGTGTTACTATAGCAACACATAAGAATCGATCGGTCTTAAAAAAATAAAGTAAAAAAAAAAACATATATGTTTAAAATAAATATGTATGAAGATTTCAACGGAGAAATAATAAATAAATAATGGTATGTAGGTACATACAAAGTATATCTATGTACGTAGAAGATACCTATTATAAACACATAGTATAGGTACCTCACTCTACCTCACCTATTTTTAAGATGGGTGTTTCATCGTCTTTTTTTATTTTGTACCGATGAAACATCTATTGCAGACTCGTGCGGTCTGTGTCGTAGCATGTCCATCCCGCAGTATGTCCCACGTCAGAAGAGACTCAATACTTCTTCTTCGCCTTTTCCCATGTTCAGATGGGGTCGGCGTTTGTCGTCGGCCACTAAATCTCCTCCGGCCAAGAGACTCTATACCTACTTCCTATTTATATAGGTGCTGGGTAAACACGAAAACAGCAGAACCGCTAGGTCGCGGGTTCGATTCCCGTCCGGGATGAACTTTATCCAAAACAGATAAGGTTCGTTCTCGGAACGGCCGGCTTTCTCCTATCCTGTCCTATCTTCGATTTCGGGACGATAAGACCATAGCAGTTACAGTTCCCTCTATCAAACTATTCTCTTGTAAGCGCTAGGCCGCGGGTTCGATTCCCGCCCGGGGCGGATTTTATCCTGATGGGATAATGTTTGTTCTCGGAACGGCTGGCTTTCTCCTATCCTGTCTTCCTTCTCTCTTCGATTTCGGGACGATAAGACCATAGCAGTTACAGTTCCCTCTGTCGAACCTCTTAAAAAAACTATTCTCTCTTCTTCTTCTTCTTCTTCTTTTACTCCACCTTTTCCCAATTTTATTTGGGGTCGGCGTTACCCTCCTTTATCCGACCCCTCCATACCCTAATATCCAATGTCTCCTCCCTTTTCTCTCAAGTCTTCCTCAACCTTATCTCTCCTCCTTAGTTTTGGTCTCCCCCTCTTTCTCTTCTTCTGATCAGTCTATCAAAATAATAATAATAAAAAATAAAAAAAAATCGGACAAAACCGTTTGAGAGTTATTGCCCAACAAACCAAAAGCAAAATAATCGAGTTGAAACTCACAACTCGGTTCGCTCGTTCAAAAATAGAAGCTCTTGACTCCTTGTTGGATCAACCTAGGATCATAATGGGTGGTGCGATCAATTAAAATCCAAAGGTAGAGCCACTATCTCCTGGTATTACAGGGGAACGTAGCTTCGAAAACAGGGTGGTCCACTAGTCTTGGCTCACGGGTCTTTAATTTTATTTCTTAGGACAAAACAAAGTCCGGCTCGGGCGGCCATTAAACCCGCGACCTAGCGGTTACAAAGCAGATGCGCTACCTTCCAAGCAAACTAGGCTGGCTGGGGCCATTTGTTTTAAGACCTACATTAATTTTATTTTTTCTAACCTAATTTTCCTTGGAACCACACCTGCCTTGTAAGTGCTAAGTCGCGGGATTGATTCCCATCCGGGGCGAAACTGATAAGGTTCGTTCTAGGAACGGCTGGTTTTCTCCTTTACTGTCATTCCTTCGATTTAGGGACGATAAAAACTCCGCTGTTACAATTTCCTTCTATCAAACCTCTTCAAAAAAATAAGAAAAGAGAGAGAGAGAGAGAGAGAGAGAAAGAAGAAGAGTTAGAAAAGAAAACGTATAGGAAATATCGACAACAGTTTCAACTTTCAAAGTATTTAGAGGAAATAAGAAGGTCACCCCGTATATTTTTCTCACATCTCAGGTAGAGATGATGAGATTGCTTTTGTTACCGAAGGTCGCAGGTTCGTGGCAGGTGGGTACCCATATGCTATTCTGGTTGAGACCATATGTTATCAACGTTTTGACTCTAACCATTGTTTGGCTCATTATCACTCGCGGTTGTGGTATTGGAATTCTTTTTATCAGCTTTTAGAAACTTGGTTTGATACTTTACTAGTTTACTTTCTAGTAAAGGGATTTTTTAAAAGCTTGGATACTTTACTATAGTATACTTATCCTGATTTTTGGTATAGGGATTTTGAATTTCAATTAGTATTAGCATGAGAGTTGGCCTTTACTTCGAGTTTGAGGGCTACAGAGGGGTTGACTTTTTTTTTCTAGACCTTCAATATGCTTTTTTTTTTTTAACAGACCAATAATTTTTCGTATTCGTATTAATTTCAATGTCTAATTTCCCTCCATCAGAAAGTGAGAAGGAAGAATAAGAAGAGAAAACTATATCGAAGATTAATAAGGAAGGAACGAAGACAAATGGAGGAACTAGATAGATTTTTTTTTTAAGAGGTTTGACAGAGGGACCTGTAACTGCTATGGTCTTATCGTCCCGAAATCGAAGAGAGAAGGAAGACAGGATAGGAAAAAGCCAGCCGTTCCGAGAACGAACATTATCCCATCAGGATAAAATCCGCCCCGGGCGGAAATCGAACCCGCGGCCTAGCGCTTACAAGGCAGACACACTACCAACTAAGCTAACTAGGCTGGCAGATGGATATTTGATAGAAGTTTAAAGTCACCTTATAACTGCTAAGGTTTTTCTGCGGTATCGGAGGTTTTAACCTCTCATTCGGCGACCCGCCTTTGCGCGTTAACCTCACCTAGCCTGAGTATGGCCGGCGCATGGGTTTACCATCGCGAAATCCGGATAACACAAACCACGCGAGCACGTGGGTTTAACCTTGGTGATCGCGTTGGGAGGAGGAAAGAGGATAAAGAAGGAAAGAGAGAGAGAGGGAAGGGAGGAGAGAGGGAGGGAGGGGGAAGTGGAAGAGGAGATCTATGGGGTAAGAGGTGAAAATCCTGGTTTAAAGAAAATGAAATAACAAGGCTGGGCCCGTCCTTCCGGGGATTTTTTATCCCATAGTTAATTCGATTCGTGGTTAAAGGAAAATCAGTACCTAAGACCTACCTAATTTGTTTTAATATTCAGTTTATTATTATTCTTGATTTGATTTTTTGATTTTACATTCATGTAATGATTTAAGATTTTAGATCAAAGACTAGACGCCGTTTCCCTTATTCCCAATATAATGTTTAAGTCACACCATCCATTTATTGGCTTGCTCGGCGTAGGCTTAACATAGGTAGACGCGGTGCTAACACGGGTCTTAAAATAACGGCGACTTGAAGGTGTTTTTCTAAAACTTTCTCGCTTTGAGTTCATAGGTCGTCGCGACAAATTTCAAGATCAGAGATCATTTGTGTGAGAAAATGTGAAAAAAATCCCCCAAAACCAGTTTTTTTGGCTTATGGTTCTCTGGTCAAAATTTGCACCACCACTTTCGTGTTCCTGGTAAAAAGACCTTTAATTTGATTTTATAGGTCGACCAGGTTTGGATAAGTCCTTCTAATGGGGACAGACAGACACCGAAGCGAATACAATAGTCCGTCCCTATACTTTTTTTTTTATTACTATCGTAATAATAAAGGAAGGACGGGCTAATAAAAATGTTGATTTTTATTTATTTTTCCTCCTTGAAGACGAAATTGAATTTTCTTTGTGTCGATTTCTCTCTCCCTTTCCCCACCTCTTCTTCTTTTTCTTCTTCCTTTACTTTTCTTCTTCTTCTAGGTACATAGATACCTGTAATACCATCTTAACCTAGGGTATGTACTTTAAAGATACATCTACCATCTACCAGGGGAAGTATTTAAAGGGGAGGCAAGGGGGGCCCGCCCCCGGGCTTTGTTTTTTACCTCGTGGGGCAGACTCCGAAAATGGAGCAGTTGCAAATGGGTAAAAATTATAAATAAATTGATTCCTACGTAAAAAGTTGTGAAAAATCCAAATCTGAGGTCAAAACTCCGAAAAAGTAAATTTAAAAGGTCGAAAATTCAATTTTTAATTGCCAATCTAATGAAAAAGTTCAAAGAGTTGTGACGTCAGATTTCACGTCAAAATGCACAAAAACGCTTACGCACAAACAAACGAAGCGGGAGTCATGAATTATGACGTCATCGCGTACGGGAGCGTATGCCGTGACGTCAAAGTTCACGATTTACCGGTATTTTTTAAATCGATTTATCTCGGGATCTAGAAGTCGTAGAAGAAAAAGAAAAATTCCGTTGGTCCTCATTTTTCATGCTCTATGACTTTGAAACATCACCCAAGTAAGCGCAACTGATCTATTTGGAGCATCCACTCTCAAGCATTTGAAATCGCAGGTGGGCACTAGCCCCTCCTAATACCTTAACTGCATACACAAAAAGCCCATTCTGAGGCTTAGGTCTATAGACCTTAGGTGTAGGGGCAGAAAGGCCCAGGGGCAGACAGGCCCCAAAGGCAGGTACCTGGTCCTTCCCCATCTAAAGCCCTTGAAATACAATAGATAAGTAGATAGGTACCTTCTAGTCTATTCCCTTCCTAGCATCCTTCTCCCATAGAAACTGAGCCCTTGATTAAATATTTATTAGATCTAATCAAGGGTAGGTATCTCTAATTAAGGGTAAAGGTAGAATAGAATAGATAAGTAGATAGGTAGGTACCTTCTAGTCTATTTCCTTCCTAGCATCCTTCTCCCATAGAAACTTAGCCCTTGATTAGGTATTTACTCGATCTAATCAAGGGTAGGTACCTCCTCCCTCCCCATCTAAAGCCCTTGAAATCGAAGATAGGAATGTGCTATGTAGCTAGATGGGTAGGTATACATAGGTAGTTAGTTAGGTACCTTCTAGCCTATTCCCTTCCTAACATCCTTCTCCCATAGAAACTTAGCCCTTAATTAGGTATTTACTCGATCTAATCAAGGGTAGGTACCTCCTCCCTTTCAATCTGAAGCCCTTGAAATCAAAGGTACATAGGTATAGTAGTACAAATATGGGCTAGATAGATAGGTGGGTATGTATAATTTACATAGGTAGGTAGGTATTATGTACATAGGTAGTATTATGTACGTAATTATGAATGTTTTCGCTGGGAACGTTACACTTTAATTGACAATATGAACCTACATATGTAATTATGTATGTATTGAGAACCTATGTAATTATGTATGTATTGAGCCTATGTAATTATGTATGTATTCAATATGAGTGGTGGAGAAAAAAAATTGCCTACAGAAATAATAGGTAATTATTACGCCCTGAAGGATTAGAAGAGGAAAGATGGCATCTCCACTAATAATATGTTTTCATTGGTGGAGATGTTAAATGCTCTTTTTTTTTTACTTTCCTTTTCTTTTTGTGAAACGAAATTACATAATTTGATTGTGAAAATTCAATATCTATTTTAGAATCAATCGCTAGGTCGCAAGTTCGATTCCCACCCAGGGCGGATTTTATCCTAAACAGATAAGGTCGTTCTCGGAACGACTAGCTTTCTCCTATCCTGGCCTCCTTTGATTTCAGGACGATAAGACCTCCGTTGTCACGGTTCCCTCTATAAACATAAAAAAACGTCGATATTCGCCACTGGAAAGTAACTCTCACTCCCTTTATAATTATTATTCATAATATTTCAAGTACCTTCATTAGAAAATGTACCTAGTACATATTTAGTTGTTAATTACTTATTATTTACCTGAATAACTACATAGGTATGTAATATGTACAGCCCACTTGATCATTAAATTTAGCTTAGAATATTGGAAAACAATACCAAATTGAGTCGTCGAAAAATAAATACATAAATGAGGTCAAATTCTCAAATAAATGAGGATAAAATTCCATGCCTCGGCTGGGATTGAACCTGCGCCCTCCTGTTTACCAGGCGAGCGGCTTGACCACTACGCCACCGAGGTGATGTTATTCTACCTTTCACAATCGGATGGTTATTGAATTAATTCAAAAAGTAGACAATAATAATTTTTAATTACCAATGCAAATTTCATGAGGAAATCAAAACTTGATTGACGCCAAATGTAAATAATAATGATAATAATAATAGTGCTTATTTATACTGCTCGCATAGGACTGAAAAGTCCCTTTACTCCAGCAGTAGGCTACTACTATTATTGTGGTCAAATTCTCAAATTATATTGAGGATACAATTTCACACCTCGGCTGGGATTGAACCCACGCCCTCCTGATTACCAGGCGAGCGCCTTGACCACTACACCACCGAGGTAAATAAGTAAGTTACGTCTCTTGCGTCAATGGTTGTTGCGTTAGTCGATTATGCTGTGTCCACACATAGTCGACGCCGCGCCGTCCGTCGATCGACGAGGTGAATCTATGGATCAATGTTGTCGAGGCAGTGTACGGTTCAATCAATGTCGATCGACGGCGTCGACTATGTGTGGACACAATCAAGACTAGAGCCCGTTCTCCCTTTATTCCCAATATAATGTTCAAGTCACCCATCCATTTATTGGCCTTGCTCGGGGTAGTGAAACTCGCGACATTCTCCCGGGAATCCGAACCCCGAACCCTCCCAGTGTGGCGCTAGAGGGGTGTGAATATTTTAAGCGTTAGGTAATGGAGGTAGGGTAAGGACTTCACACCTGAACCGTACCTGAGCTCCATAAAATATAAAATCTCAACAACAACATTTCGAGATCAGAGCTCATTTGTGTGAGAAAATGTGAAAAAAATCCCGCAAAAACCAGTAAAAAAAAAAAAAAAAAAAGTTATGGTTTTCTGGACAAAATTTGCACCACCATTTTCGTGTTCCTGGTAAAAAGACCTT
>NW_007382741.1:0-2500 GCF_000475195.1 Diaphorina citri | reverse complement strand
AACAGCCCCAAACGATCCGTTTTCGCCGTCAAGAGGTTATAATAAAGTCCAAGACAACATGGCCTTCAAGACGGATGACTCCGAGAAAAATGTCAATGACGTCTGTTCAAATTTTCCAACCCCCATATCCTTAGGAACATTGTTTGTTCCCGGATAGATGGGCAGTGTGTGCCGTTCTTGTATGAATGTGAAAATAAAGGCCATAATAATAAAACTCTTAAAAAAGGTCCGACCCATATTTCCAACATTAGGGTCCGCTTACCCTAATTTCATACTGTGATTTGCTATTTGCAGGTGTGAGTGCAACTGAAAACAATGGCATATAGAGATTCATTTCTTAATATCAAGGTAGCAATAATGAAAACTATAATGGTTTAAGGAGGTAAATTTCACAAATCTTCTAATAATCAGGTCTGTCCCATATTTGCAACACTTACCTTAATTTCATACATTTCATACTGTGATTTTCTATTTACAGGTGTGAGTGCAAGCGAAAACAATGGCATGAAGAGATTCAATTTCATATATCCTAACTTCATTTCCTAATATCAATGCAGCAATAATGGAAACTTGGTACAATGGTTTCAGTAGTTATTGTTATATGATTTATTCGTCCCTTGTTGAAGGAAGAATTGAAGGAACGAGATCGAGAGGAAGGAAGAAATTCGGAATGCTGACGGACATATTGAAAGGAAGGACATTTGAAGAAATAAAGGATGAAGCACAAGATCGTGAGAGATGGAGAAGAGGAACCTAAATCAAGAAAACAGTTGAAGTTACGATGTTACCTGTTCTAGAACAGATTTACTAGTATATATATATTGAATGAGAACATCTACCGTATCAATTTTGTTGTTGTTGTTTTGTTTTTTATTTTATTTTTTTATCTACCTACCTAAAATTATGTTTTTACATTTTTAGAATCTGTCTGACTTTCGCTGTCTTCGCGGTTGCACTCTCAAGAATATGTGAATATGGAATCTTGAGCTTGACACAATAGATCAGTTGCGCTTACTTGGGTGATGTTTCAAAGTCATAGAGAAGGAAAAATAAGGAAGAACTGAATTTTTCTTTTTTTTTTTCTACGACTTCTAGATACCGAGATAAATCGATTAAGAAAATACCGGTAAATCGTGAAGTTTGACGTCACGGCATACGCTCTCGTAGGCGATGACGTCACATCAAATGTCCCGAGCAAAGCTCCCTCGCAGGCAACGCATTAATGTGTGAGTGCGCATACGTTTCTGCGCAGTTCTTTCTGCTCCTCCGCAAGCGTGCTTGCATAGTGGCGCTACCCAGCGGACGAAAAAAACAACTGCGTAAAGTCTGACGTCACACATCTTCATTAGAACGGAAAATGATAATTGAATTTTCAACCATTTACATTTATTTTTTCGGAGTTTTGACCTCAGATTTGGATTTTTCCCAACTTTTTACATAACATATTCTTCATCATCCCTGTAAGTACTTCCGTACTTTAGGGATTCCAAAGAGAGAAGTAAAAAATGACTCTTTGTAAGAAAAATTAAAGGGAATACAAAGAATCAATAATCTATTATTCTTGAATCCGGATTCGTTGGATTCGATGGATGGAATTAAAAAAAAAAACACCCTCAATGTTTCTAATTGAAGGAACTGTCCGACTTACAGTTGAGAAGTTGCGGTTCCCCTCCATGCGCTTCCATCGGACTTCCCAGTTGACGTGGACTGTATGTAGGTACATAGGTACTGATTTTCGCTAATCACTACGGGCTAAAAAATTCCCGGAGGGACGGGCCCTGCTTGTTCTCTTTACCTTAGATATATTTTCTTTTATTCTTATTTTTCTTATTCTTCTCTTGCGTTTTCTCTCTTCTATACTCTTCTCTTCTCTTCTTTTCAATCATTTCAAACCCTCTTTCCTTATTTTCTCTTCTCTTCTTCTTCTCCTCCTCCTTCTTCTTCTTCTCTTCTTCTTCTTCTCCTTCTTCTTCTTCTCTTCTCCTCTCCTCTCCTTACTTCTCTTTTTCTTCTCTTTTTTTTACTTTCTATTACCGTACATTTTGAATGGGGAACCTAATACAATGGTAAGAAGGAATTATTTTGGAACGGTTTATAGATTTTTCGTAGGTACTGTAATAGAAAGTCGTGTGATGTTCACACTGCATTTTTTCCCCCTTTTCCCTCCTTTTGAACGTTTTTTCTTTGCCTTGTTTTTCTTTCCTCGACTTTCTTTTTTTCCTCTCTCTCCCTATCTCTCTTCTTTTCCTCTCTCTCCCTCTCTCTCTCCCTATCTCTCTTCTTTCTCTCTCTCCCTCTCTCTCCTTCTTTCTCCCTCTCTCTCCCTCTCTCTCTATTGCCCTTTTACCTTTGAACTTTTGACACAATACAAAGATACAGTTCGAATGACAGAGAGGGAGAAAGAAAGGGGAAGGAGAAGAAATGGGAAAATAAAGAGAGAGAGAGAGAGAGAGAGAGAGAGAGAGGAAGGGAGGAAGAGAGAGATGAAGGTTGGATGAAA
>NW_007382740.1:1800-7803 GCF_000475195.1 Diaphorina citri | reverse complement strand
AAAAAAAAAAAAAAAAAAAAAAAAAAAACTCCCTTTTACAAGGAAACCATAGGGGGAGCTGTTCAACTTACGGTTAAGGGTTCGAGACCCGACAAATCGACAAAATATTGATTGTTCTTTAGTTACACACAGGAGTTGGTTACCTATAGGTACGAGACGAGACGAGACTCGGCAAAATTATAGATCTTTACCGTTCTAAGTTACAGAATGCTTTGGTGACCCCCCAAAAAAGGTGTAGAGAGTTTTATGGGGACTAAAAGCTGATTTTAAAGGGTAGATTTCCTCTGAAGCGGTTTCAGGATGATACAATAGAACACCCTGTAAGTGTTTCCTATCTGCCACACGGGAAACTGCCACATGAAAAATTCATGAAATCTGTTTCCTTTTGTTTTAACTTCAGTCTGATCCTTCTCTCTTACCTTTTTCTCTTTCTCCTCCTTCTTTCTTCTTTTTCTTCTTCTTTTTCTTCTCCTTCTTTTTCTTCTTCTTCTCCTTCTTCTTCTTCTTTTTCTTCTTCTTTTTCTCCTCCTCCTTCTTCTTCTTCTTTTTCTTCTCCTTCTTTTTCTTCTTCTTTTTAATCTTCCTTTTCTTCTTCTTCTTTTTCTTCTTCTCCTTCTTTTTCTTCTTCTTCTTCTCCTCCTTCTTCTTCTTCTTCTCCTTCTTCTTTCTCCATGCGTGCTTCATTTTCTTCGGACATCTCCTATCCATCTCGTTTGTATACCGTTTCACCTATTTATTTCCTTCTTCTTCTCTCTCCCTCCCTATATTCCTTCGAACTTACATACCTATTTGTGGTGTACCTGCTTTTATATTTAGATAGTGGTATAACTTATAATTAACATTTTCGTCGATTGAGTGTGTAAGAAATAACAATAAATAAAGGAAGTATCTTTATAAAAATAAAATGTTCTCTCTCTCTCTCTCTCTCTCTCTCTCTCTCTTCCTCTCTCATTCGTTTACATTTTACCATAGCATAACTTTTTCATCTCACGTTCTCTGACATCCTTCTCTTTCTCTCTCTCTCTCATCCTTCTTCTTTTCTTCCTTTTCCTAATTCTTCCTTATCCTTCTCTTCTTCTTCTCCTTTTCTCATATTTCTTTCTTTTCGTCTTCCTTTATTATACCTCTTCTTCCTCCTCCTCCTCCTCCTCCTCCCCCTTCGTCTTCTTCTTTTCCTCCTCCTTTTCTTCTCTTCCTCCCCCTCTTCATCTTTTTTCTCGTCCTCTACTGTATCCTTCTCCTCCTCCTCCTCCCCCTTTCTCGACTATTTGAACTAATTGAAATGATCACTTTCTATGATCTTTTCTTTCCTCTGATAAGATAGGATACCCTTTGAAAGATAGAAAAAAAACAATGGATTTTGGCGACCATTCATACTCAACTTCGAACTCAACTGTGAACAAACACCCATCGCATTTAAAATTCTGAAACTCATGTTTAAAACACCCCATAATTTTGTTCTTTTTCTTCCTTACAGCTACCAATTACCTAAGTACGTCTAATGAATAGCCTGTCACCGAAGTTTTTAGGTAATTCCTCTTTGTGGAGAAAGCTGTGGAAACAAAAACCTGGGGGAGGGAGGGTCAGGGGAGAGGGAGGAGGGAAAGTTGCTAATGTGATGCACAAGTTGAAGAGCTCTGGCGGCATCAACAGAGCCTTTGCGGGTGAAATTGAGTGGAAAGAGAGAAAAGAAAAGGGAATTAATGTGATCAAGCTACTGAAACAGTGGGAAATGGGAGGGATGAGAGGGTGGGAGAAGGAGGAGATGGGAGGTTGGGTGCTGGGTGGTAGGAAATGGGTGGGAGGAGAAGATGAGCTTCTCTTACGAATATAAAAGAAAAAGAGATAACGAAAGAGGGCAAGAAAAAGAAAGGAATTAGAGAGGTGAAAATGAAGTTTGTCAAGTGATAGGACCTGCCTCGGTCGCGGAAACAGTGGGAAATGGGAGGGATGAGAGGGTGGGAGAAGGAGGAGATGGGAGGTTGGGTGCTGGGTGGTAGGAAATGGGTGGGAGGACAAGATGAGCTTCTCTTACGAATATAAAAGAAAAAGGGATAACGAAAGAAAGCAAGAAAAAGAAAGAAATTAGAGAGGTGAAAATGAAGTTTGTCAAGTGATAGGACCTGCCTCGGTCGCGTTGTGGTCAAGGCACTCGCCTGGTAAACAGGAGGGCGTGGGTTCGACCCCAGCCGAGGCATGGAATTTTGTCCTCATTTATTTGGGAATTTGACCACATAATAATGGAGCTCTAAGGGTTAGGTGGTAGAGAACGCCTCCGGCGTAAACTTCGCCTAGTGGTTACCTTTCACTCAAGAGTCTTTTATTATTTATTATTATGAGAGGAGGAGGAAAGATGGGAACAATAAGCCCTCTTCGGGCTTCGAAGGCCCCACTTTCCAGCAAAAATCGCCCCTGTAACTTTTAAATTAGCAAGGGATTTGCTATCTTTTTAAATGACCTGCTTTCCTTTTACCTTCTCATTTCAATTGCAAAGGCAAGCACACCGGCCCAACCAATTATTCAAGATTAAAACAAAAGGAAAAAAAAAGAAGACAAATTGATTAATGTAAGACGTTCGCTATCTAAAATCTCCCTTTCTCTCTCCTCCTTCTCTCTCTTGTGCTCTCTCTCGCTCTGATAACTTATTCCTTCCCATCAGAGATGAGAGAGAGACAAATGAGGTCGAAGAAAGAAGAACTTAAACGGCAGGAGAAATAGAGGGATTGAGGGAGGAAATGAGAAAGGGAAAAGTGGGAGAGAGAAATAGGGAGGGAAAGAAAGAGGAAGAGAGACAAGTGGAATAGAATTTGTTTCAATTTGTACAGGGGGTTCTGATGGGACTCACAGATTGATTTTTTTTTACCTTACCCAGTACCTTTACCTTTTCTACCTGTATTTTTTTTTTGTTTTGTTTTGTTTATTTATTTATTTATTTTTTTTTTAAGGAGAAATTCTGGGTAGCCCAAATATCTGATTTCTGCTACTTCCAATATTTTTATACCAACTAATCAAGATCCTTTTCTATACATAATTTTATCCTCCGATTTTGTGGGCCAAAAATTCCGTCATTGTACAAGAATTTTGTAGATGATAGGAAACTAATTCTGGCCTCGACGGGAATAGAACCGGGCTCACTCAGTTTCCAAAACACCATTTCGCTTTATAGCTAGATAAGCTAAGTACGTTTATAGGTAGAGCTTAACCCATCCGATAAAATTCCATACCTCGGCTGGGATTGAACCCACGCCCTCCTGTTTACCAGGCGAGCGCCTTGAACACTACACCACCGAGGCAGGTAAAACAAATTGCATTTGACATTCAGTCAAATCTTCCCCCTTATCGCTGGAATCCGGATCCGAGATCCAATTGAGTATGCCTTGTTCCAAGAACCGAGATCAAACACAATTCTGCTCCAGCACCTAACTGGATGACATTTGGAGCAAATTACATCTTATCAAATAACCCGAAGTCAACACTCTCGTCTCTCGAAATATCTCAGGTAACACGAAGGAAAAGAAGAAGATGACGAAGAAGATGAAAAAGAAGAAGGAGGAGAAGAAGAAGGAGATGAAGATGAGGAGGAAGGAGAAGAAGAAGGAGGAGGAGAAGAAGAAGGGGATGAAGATGAGGAACAAGGAGAAGAAGAAGGAGGAGGAAAAGAACAAGAAAGAGGAGGAGGAGGAGGAGGAGGAGGAGGAGGAGGAGGAGAAGATGAAGAAAAAGAGGAAGAAGAAGAAAAAGAAGAAAGAGAAGGGGAAGGAAGAGGAGGATCAGGAGAAGAAGGTGGCGAAGAAGAAGAAGAAGAAGAAGAGAAGAAGGGAGCATAAAATCACAACTTAAAAATCACAACTTTGACTTGACGGCGTGAAAAGAACACTGTTTCAAAGAAAAGAACGTAAAGAATGGAAATAAAATTCGAAACTTCTCTCTGTAGTCTTCGAAATTTCGAAATGAAAATGCTCGCGAAGCTCAGAGAAATGCTCAAATTTCAGTTTAATTTGAAAAGAAAAAAAAGAAAAAAAAAATGCTCTGTTTTTTTATTATAATGAGGGATTTATGTTATGCTTTTAAAAGTTCATATTTTCCTTGGAGCTCGTTAAAATAAAATTTTATCTTTCCGCACACACGGGGTGTAAACTTCAAGAGACCTTAATGATACTGGTAAGACCTAACATCAGCCTCAGTTTAGTGGTTGGTGGACATTGGATCTGGAGGTTGGTGGTTCGAGTCTAAGTCAAGTTATACAATTTAGTGTGGTGTATTTAGCGGGGGACGACAACTGTGAAAAGCATTTGTGCCTAACGCAATTGAAATTCCTGGAGATATATGGTATGGCTCAGTAGGTACTTCCAATAGCTATTTACAAAAGGTACTTTTTTTTATACATTCCACTATCCCATTATAGGGTAGGTAGGAAAAAATTGAACTTTCTGTTTAATTTTTATTTTCATTCTTTTGTCTTTTTTTTCTTATTCTTTGCTTTGCTGTTTTCTTGTTCCTTCCTTCATAAAGTTTTTGCTTTCCCTAATGTCTCCTTAAGGAGATCAGTTCCCCCTCCAAGAAAATCCGCATTTTAATGCAGTTTTACATATAATGAAACATAGGAAAAACCTACAGTATTCTTTAGTGGAATATTTAATGCAAGAGATCTGAGTTGCTTTTGTGGGTGAAAAATTGTACATTTTTTGTACTCAAGAGATGGAAATCCTAGTCAAAAAAGCGAGGTGGCATGAATATCATAAAATTCGATTTTTGAGTTTGGGAGTAAGTAGAAAATAATGCTTTAGTGTTTAGTGGAATATTTAATGCAAGAGATCTGAGTTGCTTTTGCGGGTGAAAAATTGTACATTTTTTGTACTCAAGAGATGGAAATCCTAGTCAAAAAAGCGAGGTGGCATAAAAATCATAAAATTCGATTTTTGAGTTTGGGAGTAAGTAGAAAATACGCCTCCCTTCACGTTTGATTCAAATGTTGACCATCGCATACAGTTATGGACGGGGAGCTACCGTACAAAAACTTACCTCACAAGGTATAAATAAGGTTTGATGAGGAATAGTTATGGACCGGGAGCTAACGTTCGAAAAGTTACCTCGAGGTGAATAAGGTTTCATGAGGAAAGAAAAGAGGGGGAGCGATGTGAAATCAGGTAAATGAGAAAAGTTACAAAATGCTTCTGCAGATATAATTTTAATCTAATACTAATGAGGGAATAAGAGTGCAAAAAAGTTACAAAAAAAGTTTGTTTTTTTTTCTCTTAGATTTTGATTTGGAAAAAAGAATGAGAACTTAGTGTGCTAAAAACTTTGTACTGCAGTGTACAGAGAGTTTTATCATGTACAAATTAAGTAGGTACATATATAAATACATACATATACATATGTATATAGCCACTGTAGACTCTTGGACTTGATATTGGTGCCGCATTCAGGGTAGAAGGTGACTGCAGACCTCCGGGTCTACACTCTACAGTCTCCTTTTGAAAATCATATCGATAGGAAACTCGTGAAGAGTTGTATTTTTATTTCGGAAATGGAAACGATTCTAATGGCGGGCCATTTTGAATTTCCTTATGGTTTAGTAGAGGCTATGGTTGAAAACATCATCAAAACTACAACAGCTCCGAAGAAGTTGAACTTCATTACTACTTTATTATTCAATGCACATTTTATCCAACTCCCTCTCCTCCTTCCCCGCCCTGCTCCTCCATTCAAGGCCCCCTAAGCTCCCCTAACCCCCTACCCCACACAGCCCCTAACCCCCCATCCCCGTCCCCAAGCCCCCAATGACGTACCTAATCTCCCAATCCCCCTACACCTTTCCGCTCCAATCCCTCGAGATCCGCCGTACGCCCTACCAATCCCCTACACCTTTCCTCATTCACCTCGAATCCCTGCCCCCATCATCCCCACTCCCTACACCTTTTTCGCTTCAAAGTGCGCCCTCCGAATGCGCGGCGGTACCCCATCTCCGCAAGCCCCTAACACCCTGTTGCCCGTTCCAAT
>NW_007382740.1:0-809 GCF_000475195.1 Diaphorina citri | reverse complement strand
GGGGGCTCGTCCCCCACCCCTTAAATACGGCCTTCTATTATTGGTCATAGGAAGTTATGTGTGTCATTTGTCGACCATGTGTGATATACCTGTGGAGGTAGGATAGGGTGTGGAGTAATAATGTTCGTCATTTTGACATCAGGTGAATACATATACACATTGGGTGAGTTGAGTCTTTCGGCCAATGAGTAAGTAAGTAGTGCTTTATTTAGACTGTCAGCTTAGAAAAAGTTGTTCCATTATACCAACAGTTTAATAGAGCACCTTTTTATTGATATAATTTTGTTAAGTTACATAATTATAAAAAAACATTATACCAACAGTTTAATAGAGCACCTTTTTATTGATATAATTTTGTTAAGTTACATAATTATAAAAAAAGTGTCTTTTTTCTCTCTTGAGTTTCTCTCTCTCTCTCTCTCTCTCTCTCTCTCAAAAAAAAGAGAATACTTTTCTCCCTCAGTTTACTCTGTTTTATTTAGACTCCTAATTGATGATACCTAAATATCAAGTACAAGAATGTGACAAAGGGCGAAATAAAATGATTATTATTAATTTTATTATTTTCAACTCTCAGAGAAAAACAATCAGTAACAATTTATTGATTAATTGATGTATTTAACAATCAATTGATGAGCTGCCCAAAGTCTGGGTTGCCAGATGACACAGCATACTACGCAACCGGAATTGTTACATTAAAATCAAATTGAAAAGATAAAAAAAAAGACCTTTAATTTGATATATAGGTCGACCAGGTTTGGATAAGTCCTTCTATGGGGACAGACTGACTGACGAACAGACTGACAGAC
>NW_007382739.1:5836-7804 GCF_000475195.1 Diaphorina citri | reverse complement strand
GCATTTTACCGCTTTTTGGCGGTTTTCGGTCTAGTTTAACAATATCTCGGGAACGGTATGAGCTAGAGACTTGAAATTAGGTATGTAGCTGTCAAATGTGACAAGGATGCGACACGAAACTTTTGCTTTTGGTGTGACAGCGCCTGTACTAAACCATTTCGGAAAAGGACCCTATTCCGGTGGCACGCCATCTTGGATTTCCTGTGGGTTAGTACATCAAGCGTAATCACTCCAAAAGAGGAGAAACGAGCTTCAGAAAAGGGGAAATTCTGAAAGGAAAATGCAAATAAATGATTTGATTTTGAACTGATTTCATCGCCCTTGACCCAAACCATATTTGACAGTCCACATCAAACCACCAGCCCACCTCCCCAAACTGAAATCCGTAGACGCACCACTGACAAATCCCCCTCATATTGCTACTGATAATAATCATGACAAAGTGTTGCGAGGCATGAAAGAATTTTCTAATATACGTTTCCAACTAGTGGTGTGTGGTAAGGAGAGGGGAAGGGTGTTAGGGGGTTGGAGAAAACCAGAGGAAGGGTGCAGAAGGGGTTTGAGTAGGGCAGTGCCGTGGCGTGAGATTTTCAAAAGGGGAGATATAAACCGAAATAAAAGGCGTAATTTTCGATTTTTTGCTAATAAAAAGAATAATTTCCATTTTTAAAACAAATAATTTTTTATTTTCTTCAGTTTATTCGATTTGTTTACAAATATTTTTTCAAATTCCAAATATTTTTTCAAATATTTTGAATCGGATTTTTTACTTTCCTTATCCTATAGGAAGGAAAGTAATGTAATCGGGTCAAAATTTCGATAGTCAGTTTTTAGTGCCAAAACACGTTTTGAGGTCCCTAGAGCCTAAATCCAAAGTTTCAGCCATTGGTCCGTGTGTGTGTCTGTGTGTCTGTGTGTCTGTGTGTCTGTGTGTCTGTGTGTCTGTGTGTCTGTGTGTCTGTGTGTCTGTGTGTCTGTGTGTCTGTGTGTCTGTGTGTCTGTGTGTCTGTGTGTCTGTGTGTCTGTGTGTCTGTGTGTCTGTGTGTCTGTGTGTCTGTGTGTCTGTGTGTCTGTGTGTCTGTGTGTCTGTGTGTCTGTGTGTCTGTGTGTCTGTGTGTCTGTGTGTGTGTCTGTCTGTCTGTCTGTCTGTCTGTAAACAAAATATCTCGAGAACGGTAAGAGCTAGAGACTTGAAATTTGGTATGTAGATGTCAAATGTGACAAGGATGCGACACGAAACTTTTGGTTAAGACCGGTGCAACGCTTGGCGGCATTTTACCGCTTTTTGGCGGTTTTCGGTGTAATTTAACAATACCTCGGGGACGGTATGAGCTAGAGACTTGAAATTTAATATGTAATTCACGAATGTTACAAGGATGCAACACAAAACGTTTAGTTGAGATGGTTGCTGCGCTTGGCGGTATTTTCACCGCTTTTGGACAGATTTCGACCGTTTTTTGGCGGTATTCAGCTATACTGACTAAACGGGTAGAGATATTGTAAAAGTTACAATAGGACATAAAAATAAGCATCATTCAATAGGATAAGGAAAGTCGTGTGATGTTCACACCAGATTTTTAATTCTTCTAAATGACGTTAAACTATTAATTTACTGAGGTAGGTAGGTAGGTATCTAAATAGGTACTCAATTTTAGTCTACTGATTGCCGCGAGCAAATAACATAAAGCTGTCAATATTTTTTGATTCTGTTTGAAGATAAACCAATCCATTTTTTTAAATTTCCATAAAATCTAATTTCCCCAAACAGAAATTGATCTTGTAGCAAATTTGTAAAAAAAAAAAATAATAATAATAATAATGCAAGCTCAAGCTACCATCTGAATCTCATACAAGGAGAAACCAGGTATTTATCGTTATTTATTTATTTTTTTATTTTTTTTTTTTTTTGCGAGAAAAAAATTGTATTGAAATTTGTAGTCCCTTAATTTTTATTTCAATTTTTTCGCG
>NW_007382739.1:2500-5569 GCF_000475195.1 Diaphorina citri | reverse complement strand
GGGGGAACACGGGTTAGGGGGAAAGGGGGGGGGGGGTTCGGGAATGGTAGAGGTATGAGTATGGTTGGCTATATGACGAGAGAAAAAAGGTCCCCTCCCACCCCAAAGAGTCGGTGAGGCGTGTAGAAAAGGGCAGGATGTGCTTTACAAAATTGTACCCCATTTTTTATCCCCTCTCCCCCCACTATCTGCGTTGAGTTGGGTAGTAGATTGAGCTGTTCGAGGGTGGGTGGAGTACAGAAAAACAGAAATGGAAGAAAGAAATAGGGAAATAAACATTCACAAATTTAATACGGGATTTATGATCAAAAGTCCTAATAATGCTTAAAAAAAAGATGGTTGTGCCTAGGAGCTGTTGGGTACCTCAAAATGCTAACAAATACTGGTCTCTACTAGATTAAATTAGCTACTTACTTGTCCTCACGAAGCTGAGTGCCCCCAAACTCCAAGAACAGAGCCGAAAAAACGTCGACCCCGCTGGAAATCAAACCCGGAACCTTCAGCATGCGAACTTAGCGTAATACCCACTCGGCCACGGAGGTTGCTTCCTTTTATGATGTGGTAGATTCGTAGAAGCTTAACCCATCTTGTAGGGCTGTTTGCCCTACACCTAAATTGTGACGTGGTAGAATTTTACCTCTATTGTGACGTGGTAGCTACTTATTTTACCTCTACTGGGACGTGGTAGCTACTTATTTTACCTCTACTGGAACGTGGTAGCTACTTATTTTACCTCTACTGTGACGTGGTAGCTACTTATTTTACCTCTACTGGAACGTGGTAGCTACTTATTTTACCTCTACTGAGATGTGGTAGCTACTTACTTGATTGCTTTCACCATGGATAGTCCCATATGAACACTTAGGATGGCGTGGTCCGGTCGCTCCTTAGGGGCGCCACTTATACAGTAGTAGCAGTCCCCCAGGATTTTGATCCGGAGCTGCTGGTATTTCTGGAACATGGGAGCAAAAGGGAGGTGGTATATCAGGGCGAGAGGAACGAAAGGGGTGGGTTACTTCTTGTTAGAAAGCCATTTTTATTTATTTAAGGCCGGCCACTCACTATCAGGTAGATCTGACAGGTACGCCTGTCAGGACTGCCGCTGGTAGGATAGTGAGTGTGCTAATCAGATATCAAGTAGACCTGACAGGTTGCCCTGTTCAACCGGACCTGTCAGGTCTACCTGATAGAGAGAGTGGTCCGCCTAAGGGGTTTAACATCAGTATAGTACTGTCAAGGTTTCTGTCAAGGTCAAGTACTGATGGGGGGTTCACCCTCTATTCTCTCCCTAGTTTTAAACTCCAACCTACCTGCATCGCCTTACTTGAGCGGGACCGGCAAAAGCCAGCAGCACACGACTGCCCAGAAGGTCACCCATCCGGATTGCAACCACGCTGAACGTTCTTAGCTTCAGTGATCCACTGGGACCTGATGCAGTCAACGTGTTATTGCCACACGTGCCTAACCTACTTTTCACTTTCCTTGTTCATAAGTTAGTATATACCTATACCTACCTACCTATTTCTAAATGAAGAACTACCTATACTTTTAACTTGTTCTTAAAATAATTATGTTGAATAGTAGCTATTACCTACCTAATCGTGACACATCAAACATATTGCACCTAGTAACTAAAACCCCTTCCCAAACTTGCTCAAGCCATGGACCACTTTTGAATTTCATGATTTCCCACGGACCACTCAAAACGCCAACTTAACCGAGCGAGGCTATGTTCCCAAACTTTTAAAATACTTTTTCCTTTTTTTAGAGGAAAAAATGGACTTTTCTCCCTGAATAGAAAATCTATTTTTTCCACTTTTGGGACAACCTCGTGGACCATTTGAAACCTTCTCGCGGACCACAATTTGGGAATACCTGAACTAAAGGAACCTAAAATGTTGTTTTCTGAAGACGCTATAAGAAGCTAACGTAAATATCATGTCTGTTGTTTCTTGATGACGGTCTATGTGTACTCAGGATAAACTGAAGATTAGAAAATGAGGGGGGCTCCGACCCCAGCCCTACCTTCCCCTCCACCCTCACCACCCCATGGGTGGGAAGGGGGCAATAGGAGACAGGAAGACGGGGGGGTAAGAGAAATAAAGGTCCCCCCCGGGGGGGGGAGGGGGGCAAGAGGGGAGAGGAAAGGGGGGGGGGGGGGTAAGAGAAATAAAGGTTTTGTAAAGCACCCTCACCGACACTCTTTACCAGGCCTTTGGGGTGGGATAAGAAGAGGGAGGGGAAAGGGGGGTAGAAGTCCAGGGGGGTAAACAAATGGGGAGGTGTAGAGGGAGAAAGTGCTTGAGCTTTTAATTAAAATCCATTTGTACCCAAAAGGGAGGGATGGTTGGGAAGAGGGGAGGTAGATTGTAAAGCGAAATTTGTGTGTTATTGTGGGAAGGTGATTAAGGTGTCTCCAGAAAGGTCTCGTCGAGGAGAAGTGCCTTTTCTTGGTTTCATCTTCTTAGCACTAAAGGGAGACCTGCTAGGGAGGAAAAAGTGACTTTTAGGGGAAAATTTCAAACTTTTCGATCGAGTTGATTAATAAAGAAGTTTTGTGCGACCCACTAGAGAGGAAAAAGTGACTTTTAGGGGAAAATTTCAAACTTTTCGATCGAGTTGATTAATAAAGAAGTTTTGTGCGTATCGTGAACAAATGTCTTAGTGGCCGAGCGGTTGGAAATCCCAGCGGAGGTCATTTTTTTTTACATAATTTTATCATTTAAAAATGTTTTATGAATAGCCATAATTACTTTTTTCATAATTTTAAAGTTAAAAATTACCTATTTCATAATCTTATAGTTAAAATTTATGAAAAAGGTTTAAAATGCAATTTTTAGGTAGGTATATAGGATACCGTTCTAATGAAAAAGTTCAAACAGTCGTGGGTTGCTTAAATAGGATGCGGAACGGACCTTTATTTGTTGTGGGTTAAATTTGGCAACAATGTTAGAAGCAAAAAGAAGGAGGAGAGAGTGAGAGGAGAAAAGAGCGCTAGAAAATTGGAAATGCAAAAATTGAATGGAAGAGAGGAGAAGAAAAGGAGAGAGGAAAAATGGAAAAGAAGGA
>NW_007382738.1:13942-17052 GCF_000475195.1 Diaphorina citri | reverse complement strand
TACCTTGATTCAATCCACCTCTAACTCCATGTCCTATAATACTCACACCAAGGAACAAAATAACCACCCATTTTACCCTCCTTTATCATCACTTCTGTTGCTATAGTGTGACTACAGGTCGTATTTTGACAGTCTAAGGCCAGCCATGTACCTTGATTCAATCCACCTCTAACTCCATGTCCTATAATACTCACACCAAGGAACAAAATAACCACCCATTTTACCCTCCTTTATCGTCACTTCTGTTGCTATAGTGTGACTATACAGGTCCTATTTTGACAGTCTAAGGCCAGCCACTCACTATCAGGTAGACCTGACGACAGGTACACCTGATCAGGTCTAGCTAATGTGTGTGCTCATCAGGTAAACCTGACAGACGGAGCTTTTCAGCCGTACCTGTCAGGTCTACCTCATAGTGAGTGGCTGACCTTGGGTGTAGGGACCAAAGGTAACTAATTAAACCTCCCAATCTACGAATCTAACCACCCATCCCCTGTTCTTCTGTTTCAGATGCTTCGTCCGTCACTCAAGGCGCATTGGCCGGGGGAGCATCCGGAGGTCTCAAGGAATGCGCCAGCTGTGGCAAACGCATCACGGAGCGCTTCCTCCTCAAGGCGCTAGATCTGTTCTGGCACGAAGACTGTCTGAAATGCGGCTGCTGTGATTGTAGACTAGGTGAGGTGGGATCCACCCTGTACCAGAAGGCCAACCTGATCCTGTGCAAACGAGACTACTTGAGGTAAGCCCACCGTGGCCGAATAGTCAAGAGTCGCTCAAACCGGAGAAGCTGGGTTCCCGGCCAGGGCGGAAATTTTCTCATCAAAATTTTCAGTTCTTGGATTGGGCATGGATGTAAAGGAGTGTGCCTTGAAGTAATGCGAAAGCGGTACAAAGGTATCTACAATCTTTTGAAGAAAAAAAAAATCTTGGTACAATCCTCTTAGTTTGATCAGGGTTTACCGATTTTGGCATGATAATACCCCGTGGGGTCAATTTCAATATGTTTGTAGATGACAAAACTATTTATGTTCGACATAAAGAGATGGATGTCATTCAACAGAAGCTACAATTAACTTTGGACAACGTTTCGACATGGGCTGACCCGATTTTGGCATGATAATACCCCGTGGGGTCAATTTCAATATGTTTGTAGATGACAAAACTATTTATGTTCGACATAAAGATATGGACGTCATTCAACAGAAGCTACAATTAACTTTGGACAACGTTTCGACATGGGCTGATTCTAACGGATTTATGTTCTCCTATGAGAAAACGGGAGCTGTGATTTTTACGAGAAATCGAGTTTTTAATAATCCCTTGCTGTATTTCCAAAATCACCGGATTTCCTTTTCGGATCATGTAAAATGGTTAGGTGTTTATTTGGATACAAAATGGACTTTTAAAAAACACATTGAACAAACCAAGATAAAAAGTTTGAAGGCTATAAATATACTAAAAGTTCTTAATAATAAAACCTGGGGATTGAGCCGAGCCTGTTTGTTAAGATTGTTCTATGCATTTGTACGACCTATAATGGATTATGGGGCAGTTATCTACGGCTCTGCGACCCAAAGTTCTCTATCTAAACTTAACACTGTATATCACACTGCGTTGAGAATCATAAGTGGTGCATATCGCACATCCCCAATTGAAAGTTTATACGCCGAAAATGGACAACCTCCCCTCGAGACAAGACGTAAAATTCTACTGGCAAATTACGGTACGAGAGTGAAATGTAACCCATCAAACCCTGTTAGCCTAATTTTAACTCATGCACAACTTGGTCGTAATATCAACAGAGCAAACCTACCGAGAACAGTAAAATCAAGACTGGAAGATCTCCAGATTTTTGATAGAATTAGTGCCCAAGTAATTAAAAGGGATGAGTACATAGCGCCATGGGAGTTATCTGTCCCGGAGATTATCTACCTAACGTCAGAGAAAAAGGAAAACCTATCTTCTGTGGCTGTTAAGAACGCGTTCTTCCAATTTAAAGGAGAAAATCAGAATAGTCTCTTTTGTTACACAGACGGGTCAAAAACTGCAGCGAATAGTGGATGTGCCTATATTACAGAGACTGAATCCCAAGTATTCAAGTTGTATAATGAAAACAGTGTGTTTTCATCAGAGCTTTTAGCAATTTTCATGTTGCTCTCACATATTTGTAACACAAGATCTAGACCCGAATATATTTTCCGCGATTCCGTCTTCATCTGTACCGATTCAAAAAGTTCCCTGCTCGCCTTAAAGAACATCATGTCACCTAATCATTTGGTGAATAACATCCTGGTTAAAATTAATGAACTAAAAATATTAAACATAACTGTAAAGTTCCTATGGATACCCAGTCATCTAGGTATTGCCGGTAATGTTCAGGTGGATGAGTTGGCGAAGAACTCGCAGAATGCACCTTTGCTTAGTATGATGACCAGTGAAGACTTAAAATCCGCGATTAAAAAGAAGCTACTAAGTGAATGGCATCTCCACTGGAAAAATAATGTGATCAATAACAAACTAAGGCGAATTAAAGAAGATACTTTGTTGTGGAAATCATCCTTTGATAAGGATAGAAGGAAAGAGATAGTGATCTGTCGTCTTAGAATTGGACACTCTCATCTCACACATAATTTCCTTTTAAAACGTGAAGATCCCCCTCTATGTGAATGGTGTAATGTTCAATTGAGCATTCAACATATCCTTCTGGAATGTAGAAAATTTAGAGCTTCAAGAAACAAATGGCACCTGAAAGATGATATTTCCGCTCTTCTGGGTGATGACCACGACGAAATATATAAATGTATTATGTATTTGAAAGAAGCTAAGCTTTTTCATAAAATTTAAGTCTACAACAACAATATTTTACATTGAGTCTTGTTAGGAAGGGACTTTTTTATTGTAAGATTTACGTATACTTCTGTTTGGCTTAGTCAGGTATTTTTTATTGTTCTTAATTAATTTTATACAATTATCTTAATTTAATAGATGTTAATTAACCTTAGTTGTAAAAATAACATCTTGAAATAAATATATGATAAAAAAAAAAACTTCTACATTCGACTCGTGTGGTCTGTGTCGTAGCATGCCCATCCCGTAGTATGCCTCTCATC
>NW_007382738.1:4329-8775 GCF_000475195.1 Diaphorina citri | reverse complement strand
AAAGCATGGCGGGCGCTTGCCATCAAGATTTATTTTAAAGATTGCACACGGGCCGCAATGCATTGCACGCCGCCAATGCAGTGAAGCAGAAGTGAGATTAGAGGAAAGAGGAGTGCAATGAGGGTAAAGAAAGGTAGGTGGCACGCCGCCAATGCAGTGAAGCAGAAGTAATATTAAAGGAAAGTGGAGTGCAATGAGGGGAAAGAAAGGTAGGTACTACGTGAAGTAGGAGGACACAAATTATGAAGTGAATAAAAGGCGGGGTACAAAATTGATTTCTAATCTTTTTTGGGGTGGGATGGATTTTTGTTTATTTTTTGTGGGCACTTGATTTATTTTGGGAGGAAAGACTTGGCGGGGTCTTTTTTATTCCACGAAGTGGTATTTTTTGGTAGGAGTATATTTACGAGCATTCAGAACACAATCTGATGAAAGGATTTCTGAAAGTGCTATACTCTGTAGAAATATTAAAAAATAGAAAGGTATTTTTTGTTATTTATGCTTCTGATGTCAGTAATCACTGTTGGACCATTCTCTTTTGAAGCTCAGAGGTGACAAAACTTCGAATTCTGGTATATAATCTTGTGCAATCTTGAGGACCATGTATTAATGTAGGTATTATACATTATACGGCTTAAAAGGACGCCATTATCAAGTCAGATAAGAAATTCATTATAGGTTTTAAACTAGGTGGTACATAGGAACATAGGTACCAACATGGCCTCTATATCTGACTCTGCATTGAAAAATTCAACTGAAAACCGTAGAAACCACATTGGTTGCACCTCTCATGGTAGCGTTGGAAATATCAAATGCAAACAGGTTGTGTTATAGCGTAATAGTCCAAGGATGACGTACTAACGTATTTTGTAGATAGAGAGTGCTGTATTCACATGGTCTCAACTTTACAGTCATGTTATATTGTGGTGTCACGCTTGGTAGCACATCTCGCCCTCTTCTGATTAAACTTGAAACCGTGTAGTTGGCGTAGTAATTAAATCCGAGCATAAATAATTAAAACATAGAAAATTTCAATTGAATCTATCGTCGTCAATCTCGTGAAAATTTTCGCTGGTGCCGTGTAAAATTTGCTCCCTAAACATCAATTGTTTTTTGTTATTTAGAGACTGTTTTTTGAACTGAAAATTTGCATAGTTACTAATTGAAGTGTGCTTTTTAAGCTACGTGTATTTTCTTTTTCGAATTTTGTGTGTATAGGTGGTTTTTTACAACTTTTTTATTTGATCGCTGAGTTTGGAAAAAAACCGAATTTTGTGTGTATAGGTGGTTTTTTACCACTTTTTTATTTGATTGCTGAGTTTGGAAAAAATTTCCATCTCAAACTATATTTGGTTGCTAGGCAACGCTTTTTCTCCGGTGTTTGTTATTTAAATTTTAATGAATTAGCTCGTCTTTATGGCGAGTGTTCCTATAGGGGGCGCGGGGCCCCCTATAGACGCCGGGATGCCGGCCCCCATGAATCCTGTGGTTACTCAAGAGACTGTTAATATGAATCCTTCTGATGGCCAAGCTACTGATGTTAGGAAGAAAGTGTTATATGATGAGGTAGGAATATTTTTTTTTTATCAGATCGAAATATGACGGTTGTGCCAAATTGTGGACTGTCGAACATCAACAAAGATATTGTAGGTATTTAAGGTGACTTTGACTCACACATCAATCTCCAATATTGTGCTAATCCGTCCTGGTAAGTCCTGAACTAAGACAACATTTGCTAATTACTTTGTACTGTGGGACGTTTAAAGCTTGAAAGGTCAACAGGCGAAACACACTGCCCTCACATCACGTGAGCTCATGTGACGTGAGGCCAGTGTGTTTCTATGTACCTTAGAGAATGGCAGAGATAGGGAGAGAGACACGGATGCTGATATCAAAGAAGTGTCCTATATTGGGTTTTTTCGTCCTATTTTTTCGGCTCTACATTATTTTCCATCAAAATTTCCCAGATCTTTTGTGTCGGCAGCTATTTTTATTTTGAATCCTCAAAAATACAAAGCGGAACTTTTTTTTTTCAATTTTTACTTTCTCTTTTTTGAAAAATATTTTTTCCGCAAAACTTTGGTTTTTGCGTTTCTTCTATTCATTTCAAAACAAAAAGTCTAACCGCCTACTCTTCTACCCAACTCTATGGGAAGTTGGGAAGTGGAACGGGTAGCTAATTTTAGCGAAACCGCTAAAACACAGACACGCCTACGTTATACCGAAATATCAAACAATTCCTGGTACAGAGAATGGCGGAGATAGGGAGAGAGGCACGGATGCTGATATCAAAGAAGTGTCCTATATTGGGTTTTTTCGTCCTATTTTTTCGGCTCTACATTATATTCCATCGAAATTTCCCAGATCTTTTGTGTCGGTAGCTATTTTTATTTTGAATCCCCCAAAAAATAAAGCGGAACTTTTTTTTTTCTTTCGATTTTTACTTTCTCTTTTTTGAAAATGTTTTTTTCGGCAAAACTTTGGTTTTTGCGTTTCTTCTATTCATTTCAAAACAAAAAGTCCCACCGCCTACTCTTCTACCCAACTCTATGGGAAGTGGAACGGGTAGCTAATTTTAGCGCAACCGCTAAAAACACACCCACGTTATACCGAAATATCAAACAACTCCTGATGGTACTTAAATATTGTGAAATAGGGAGAAATGTCGTTCAGTGAACTTAGAAAACTCGCACTGAAAATTTTCGATAATCAGTGTCGAAATTTGAAATCCCAATCTTGGGGTTCCCAATCCCCCAATTTCGAGCTGAAAAAATCGCCTTTCAGAATCTTCTTTCTTCTTCTTTGACTTTTCCCGTGTACAGACGGGGTCGGCGGCGTTTTGCGCCAGCATAGCAATCAGCCCTAGGGTGATTGTTTTCGGGCTGACTTTTGATTTTGTCTAAAAAAAATTATGAGTGGATCCCCTTCGCACTCAACCTTGGCTATTTCTTTATCGTTGAGAATCATAAGTGGTGCATATCGCACATCCCCAATTGAAAGTTTGTACGCCGAAAGTGGACAACCTCCCCTCGAGACAAGACGTAAAATCCTACTGGCAAATTATGGTACCAGAGTGAAATGTAACCCATCAAACCCTGTTAATCTAATTTTACACGTTGAGAATCATAAGTGGTGCATATCGCACATCCCCAATTGAAAGTTTGTACTCCGAAAGTGGACAACCTCCCCTCGAGACAAGACGAAAAATCCTACTGGCAAATTATGGTACCAGAGTGAAATGTAACCCATCAAACCCTGTTAGTCTAATTTTAACTCGTGCACAACTTGGTCGTAATCGTAACATCAATAGAGCAAGTATACCGAAAACAGTAAGATCAAGACTGGAAGGCCTCCAGATCTTTGATAGAATTAGTGCCCAAGTGATTAAAAGGGATGAGTACATAGCACCATGGGAGTTATCTGTTCCAGAAATTATCTACTTAACGTCAGAGAAAAAGGAAAACCTATCTTCTGTGGCGTTCTTTATCAAGGGAAATTTCAGGCTGGTATCCTTCCTGTTTAAGTCCCCCAGCCCAACTAAGCTGGTCTACTCCCTGTTTAAAGTCCCCCAGCCCCTTTTCCTTTTTCCCTTTAACCTCAATCATTGTGTTTTACTACACAATTATTCTCTCCTTCATTTATTTTGTGTCTTTTCTTATCTTCATCTTCCCCTTTCCTCAGTGGCTGTTAAGAACGCGTTCTTCCAATTTAAAGGAGAAAATCAGAATAGTCTCTTTTGCTACACAGACGGGTCAAAAACTGCAGCGATTAGTGGATGTGCCTTTATTACAGAGACTGAATCCCAAGTATTCAAGTTGTATAACGAAAACAGTGTGTTTTCATCCGAGCTTTTGGCAATTTTTATGTTGCTCTCACATATTTATACCATTCTTTGATAGAATTAGTGCCCAAGTGATTAAAAGGGATGAGTACATAGCACCATGGGAGTTATCTGTTCCAGAAATTATCTACTTAACATCAGAGAAAAAGGAAAACCTATCTTCTGTGGCGGTTAAGAACGCGTTCTTCCAATTTAAAGGAGAAAATCAGAATAGTCTCTTTTGCTACACAGACGGGTCAAAAACTGCAGCGAATAGTGGATGTGCCTATATTACAGAGACTGAATCCCAAGTATTCAAGTTGTATAATGAAAACAGTGTGTTTTCATCCGAGCTTTTGGCAATTTTTATGTTGCTCTCACATATCTATAGCACGAGTTCAAGAACTGAATATATTTTCCGTGATTCCATCTTCATCTGTACAGATTCAAAAAGTTCACTGCTCGCCTTAAAGAACATCATGTCACCTAACCATTTGGTGAATAACATCCTGGTTAAAATTAATGAACTAAAAATATTAAACATAACTGTAAAGTTCCTATGGATACCAAGTCATCTAGGTATTGCCGGTAATGTTCAGGTGGATGAGTTGGCGAAGAACTCGCAC
>NW_007382738.1:0-3821 GCF_000475195.1 Diaphorina citri | reverse complement strand
GGGGGAAGGAGGGGGAGAGAGGGAGAGGGAGAGAGAGAGAGAGAGAGAGAGAGAGAGAGAGAGAGAGAGAGAGAGAGCCGGGAAATGTAAATCCATAATAATGTACCTACATTCGTTGAAAAAAGGAGGCCTTTATATTTTTTGCCAATTAAGTAAGCTGATTTGAAAGGCAGTTCGGTAAACATTGGGAAGAAATCAAAGAATACCTATATTCGGAAATTCAGCATGAACCCAGACAAGGCAAAAATGTTTGGGAACAATTAGGAACCAGTGTCGAATGAAGAGAAATAAATAAGGGGAAAAATACATAACTCACCTTTTCGTCACAAATATGTAACCTCTACGCGACTGGCCTACAAAACTATTGGTATGTCTTGGTTGAGTGGAAGAAACAACTCCCTTGAACTAAGGAAGGTTCTTTTTTGTTTAAATTGTGTTAAGCATACTTAAATGACTTGACCTGGACTAGAACCATCAACATCCAGATTCGAAGTCCAACGCGTTAACCGCTAAACTACTGAGGTTGCATTAACTACGAGTAGGTATTTAAATGTTAAAAAGCTCTCTTAAAACAGACAGTGACAAAACCCTTAATTTTGACATAAAGTTCGACTGAATTGAATTTGGCGACCCATACCTAGCTTGAATTATGTTCCACCACTGTTAGAGATCTAAATATGAAAAAGGCCCGAAATATTTATCCTCCTCTTTATCCATTCCCTCTCTCTCTTTCTCTTTCGTTCTTAATAGTCTCTCTCTCTCTTTCCCTCTCGTTGTCAGTATCTTTATCTCTCTTTGGTTCTCAATATCTCCCTCTCCCTTTCTTTCGTTTTTAATAGTACAGTTAGAAGATTACGATACATCTTACCTTGCATTAAATACAAGTATTTCTGATGAACCATCAAGTTTTCAAGATGCAATGAAAAGTGATGATAAAATTGAATGGTTGAATGCTATGAAGAATGAAATGGAAGCTTTGGACAAAAACAAAACTTGGACCCTTGTGAAACCACCTCCAAAAACCAAGGTAATAGATTGTAAGTGGGTTTTCAAAGAGAAAATGTTAGACAACAAGGTAGTGAAACATAAAGCCAGACTGGTAGCTAAGGGGTTCCAGCAAAAATATGGAGTCAATTATGAAGAAGTTTATGCACCAGTGGCTAGAATGTCCACTATACGTACTCTCTTATCAGTTGCTGTAAACAAAAGTATGCATGTTCACACTATGGATGTGAAGACAGCGTTTTTGAATGGAAACCTAGAAGATACAGTTTACATGAAGCAACCTGAAGGATTTTCAAAGAACCCTGAACTTGTTTGCAAATTAAACAAAAGTTTGTACGGTCTCAAACAGAGTTCAAGAGAATAGAACAAAGTATTTCATGATTATGTTTTAAGTTTGGGATTCAAACAATGTCTGAGTGACAATTGCTTATACATACTGAATCAAGAAAGTAAAATAGTATATCTATTACTATACGTTGATGATATAATGATTGTGTCAGAGCATTTTGAACTAATGAATGATATGAAGTTATGCCTCTCCAAGAAATTTGAGATGGAAGATTTAGGAGAGATAAAACACTTCTTGGGACTCAACATAGATATTTGTTATGATAAGAATACTATCATTATTCATCAAAAACCCTATATTGACAAAATTCTCACTAAATTCAATATGACTGAAGCAAAAGGAATTTCAACACCCATTGAGAAGAATTTGAAATTAAACCCTGCTTCTAGTGAAAGTGAAATTACCAAGAAACCCTACCGAGAGTTGATTGGATGTTTAATGTATCTCCTTAATTCAAGACCAGATATTTGCTTTGCTCTCAATTATTTTGCCCGATTCCAGGACAAAGCAACAGATGAACATTGGACACATCTCAAAAGGATTTTGAGGTACTTGAAGGAAACTAAGGATAATGTGCTGATTTACAATAAGCAAGAAGGAGCTGATGCCATCATTGGTTTTGCGGATGCTGATTGGGGAGCTGATCCTGTTGACCGAAAGTCAGTAAGTGGTTTATGTTTCCTAGTATTTGGAAATAGTGTTTCATGGTCAACTAAGAAACAAAGTACAGTGTCATTATCGTCCACTGAGGCTGAATACAAATCTCTCAGCAGTGCTGTATGTGAAGCTTTATGGTTGAGAATGCTTTTGAAGGAGATGCAGTTTACCGTTGATAAGCCCACAGTTATATATGAAGATAATCAACCTGCAATACACCTTGCAAAGAATAGAGAGAACAATAAAAGAACAAAACATGTGGATATAAGGTATCATTTTATTAAGGATGAAGTACAGAATCAATCTGTTGATTTACACTATATTCCAACTAAAGACCAATTAGCGGATGTTCTTACAAAGGGTTTGGGTGGTCAATCTTTTTCTTATCTTAGGAATATTTTTAATTTTTTTTTTAATTTATATTTATTTGTATTAACAGTGTTTTACAAAGATTGGCAATACTTATGTCTAGTTACTAATAAGATCTAGGTAAAGAAGTTATAATATACTATATGTATATGCAATACTAATACTAATTAAATGACAATCTACAATCTATCCTGAGAGATACAATGAATAGTAAGCAAAATAAGTAGGTATTAGTAATAAAATTAAACTTGAATTTTCTTTTTATAGGTACCTTTTCTCGAAATATTGAAATCCAGTTACAAGTATATCCAGTCAGATTAAAAGTACCTGATTTTACCTGGGATACTTGTTTCGATGTTTTATTAAAAGCCCTTAATGTTTTATTGTCTTAAAAAAAAACAACAAACAAACAAACAGTTTCTACTACCTTATGTCTGCGAATAGCAAACAGATGTTGACATTTCCAACTTGAATTTATAATCTGAGCCTAAAAAAGTGTCACATTTTTCTACCTAAGTAGCAGAAAGTGGAGGACTAAAGAAAACTTAATAATTAAGAGTCAAACTTGCTTTGAAAAAAAAAAAAAAAAGTTGACAGATTAGAGTGAGAGAAAAAGCGTTAAAGTTTGAAAATGTGAAGAGAGGGAGAGAGAGAGAGAGAGACTGAAAATCGTCGACAAGTTGAGTAAGTTTTTCTCTAAAGTGTATTTAAAATATTAGAGAAAAGTAGAGGGAAAGAAGAAGGAGAAGAAGAAGATTAAGAAGAAAGAGAGGAAAGAAGAAAAGGAGGAGGAGGAGGAGGAGAAGAAAAAGGAAGAGTGACAAAAGTAGAGGAGGGGAGAATGCAAATATTTTCAAAATTTGTAAAATAACACAAAAAGAGTGTGAAATTTCCTCTAGAAAAAAGTAAATAAACTTTTCTCACCTTGAATTGAGCGTCTTCTTTCTTTCCCCGTCTTTATCCTCTTCTCTGTTTCCCTTCTTGTCCTTTTCTCCTCCTCATCTTCTCAATACTTCTGGCTCTCTTTCTCCTTCCCTTCTCCTGTTTCCTCTTCCCTTCTCTCTACTATCTCTTACCTCACTTACCTCATTTCCATTTCCTTTTCTCCTCCGTGTTCTATTTTCTCCTGCCCCTTCTCATTCTCTCTCCTCATTGTCCTTCTCTCCCTCATTCTACTCTTACTGCTTTCTCCTATTTTCTCCTGCCCCTTCTCATTCTCTCTCCTCATTGTCCTTCTCTCCCTCATTCTACTCCTACTGCTTTCTCCTATTTTCTCCTGCCCCTTCTCATTCTTCTTCTACTTTCTTTCTTCTCTTTGTCCTCTTCATCCCCACGGGTATTTCTCGTGAAGAGAGGAAAACTTTACCGTCTACCGGGTGTCAGTCAGACAGTTTCCAAAACAAAATGTCACCCCGTCATGTGTGGCTCGTGATGGTTATGT
>NW_007382737.1:0-7810 GCF_000475195.1 Diaphorina citri | reverse complement strand
ATTCCTGAAGAGCCTGTTTGTGCAACGTATGCCAAGTCAATATAGGCCTATCCTTGCTGCTAACATCAACCTTGACATTCTAAGAATTAATGTGTCTCCATGTCTCTCAGAATTTCAGAAACGATAAAGTTTGAGCGAATTCAAGAAAAGACACTATACTAAAAATAAATAAATAAAAAAAAAAAAAATGTTTCACCGCAGTTATTATTTCGTAGCAATGAAATAACTGCTACATTACTATTAGACTCGTGTGGTCTGTGTCATCGCATGCCCATCCCGTAGTATGTCCCTCATCATATGGGCAGTAAGAGACACAATACTCCCCATTTAGGTGCTGGGTCAACACGAGAACACCAGAAAGTAACGCCTCGAAATTTTTGCTATCAAACACCTAATCCAATTTCTTTGTCGCCCTAGTGCAATTTCTTTTGTCAAACCAGGGACCTTCTGAACAGCAAGTGCGTTACCACTCGACTAACTGTGCCCCTTTCTTTTATTTCAGAGGTGATAATGAAGGCGACATCAAGTCTCTGCTCAATGACAAAACACATCGGCGCGAAATGAAAGAATTCTACAGCAAGATAGGAGTAGAAGATATTAGAGAAGCCAATGAACTAGCTTATGATGATGAATATGACGATAGTTATGATGGACCTCAAGATCTAATACATGTAGATGTCATACCTGAAGATCCAGCCCTCAAGTAAGTAGTTTATAAAGAATTCTATAGTAAGAAAGGAGTAGAAGATATTAGAGAAGCCAATGAACTAGCTTATGATGATGAATATGATGATAGTTATGATGGACCTCAAGATCTAATACATGTAGATGTCATACCTGAAGATCCAGCCCTCAAGTAAGTACTTTATGGATTGCTTCTGGTATTAGTAGATTTATTGATTTTGCGGAAACGCTCAAAATACATAAATTTTTTGATCCCAAAATTCCAATACTTAACTAGTATGGTGTTCTGTAGTAAAACTCAAGTAAGTAGTTTATAAAGAATTCTATAGTAAGAAAGGAGTAGAAGATATTAGAGAAGCCAATGAACTAGCTTATGATGATGAATCATTGTAAATTTAAAATTTTGGTCAAGATCTATCTTCTTCTTCTTCTTCTTCTTCTTCTTCTTCTTCTTCTTCTTCTTCTTCTTCTTCTTCTTCTTCTTCTTCTTCAAGAAGAAGAAGAATCATCCCGAAGAAGTTTGTATTAGCTTAGGGATTATCTTACATGTTTTCTATTGTTAAAAATATAATAAATTTGTTCAGTTCAGTTCAGTTCAGTTCAACACCTTTTCCCACTCAAGTGGGGTCGGCGTTTCTCGCCGGCCTCTTCCAGTCAGCCGCGTTGTGCACTTCATTCCCCGTTAGGTTCTTTTCCCGCAGGTCTTACTTATGCAGTTATAGTGGCGCTACCTAACGGACGAAAAAAACAACTGCGTAAAGTCTGACGTCACACATATTTGAACTCTTTCATTAAAGTACTTGTCCGAATCGGAATTGAGAGCGCTCATTGGAGAAATCCGGGAAATGCTGCCCAATCTGGGCGAAGGATTTATACAGGTAGGCGTGGCTTAATGTAAGAATTGAGAGCGCTCATTGGAGAAATCCGGGAAATGCTGTACTATTCAAGAATTATGGTTGAACAAACTCATTTGTTCATCATTCTTCTTCTCTTATGTGAGGGTAATTTTATGACCTCAGATTTGGATTTTTCCCAACTTTTTACATAGGAATCGACCATTTATTTATAGTTTTTACCCATTTGCAACTGCTCCATTATGGTTGAACAAACTCATTTGTTCTTCTCTTATGTGAGGGCAATTTTACTGTCGTTAGGTCTTATTCTTTTCTATTACCATATTAACCATGTTTTCGTCTTCTCATTTCAGAAATGTCTACAACACTACCAGAATAACGTAGAAGTCACTCTGAATCACATTCTACAAGAAACACTGCCTCCCGATCTATCGACTATCGATAGACAACTTCCTTACATTCCTCCTGAACCTGTAGAGGTAAGCTCGTCTGGTAACCGGGAGGGTGTGGGTTCGAGTTCCAACTGAGGCGTAGAGTTTAAATAGAAGCGGAGAAAGAAGAAGACGATGATTATTTTTTTTCTCTTAAAAATCTTATTGTCCCGACATCGAAGAGAAAAATATAACAACATAAAGCCAGGTCAGGCATAGAAGGCAGCTGTTATAAACACTCGCCAGCTGGCGGCAGTTAATCTAAATGCAACACGGGAGGGTGTGGGTTCGAGTTCCAACTGAGGCGTAGAGTTTAAATAGAAGCGGAGAAAGAAGAAGACGATGATTATTTTTTTTTTCTCTTCAAAATCTTATTGTCCCGACATCGAAGAGGAAAAGATGACAACATAAAGCCAGGTCAGGCGTAGAAGGCAGCTGTTATAAACACTCTCGCCAGCTGGCGGCAGTTGATCTAAATGCAAAATCATTGTAGATTTAAAATTTGGACTGAAGATTGTAGACCTTCAGTAGTCTACAGTCTTCCTCTTTCTACATCCTACACCTACTTCCTACAAGTCAGATAAACAGCAGACTTTGAAACATCACTCATGTAAGCGCAACTGATCTATTCTGAAGATTGTAGACCTTCAGTAGTCTACAGTCTTCCTCTTTCTACATCCTACACCTACTTCCTACAAGTCAGATAAACAGCAGACTTCAAAAATTTCGGCCGCGCGTGGCTCGCCCCGAATCGGCTTTATGGGTTTTGCGGCCCCCATTAATAATTTTATTTAAGAATTTTCACGATTCTAAGCAATGTACAGACAAATCTACAATTTTATTTATATAGATTATTATATTAATAATTTTATTTAAGAATTTTCACGATTCTAAGCAATGTACAGACAAATCTACAATTTTATTTATATAGATTATTATTTTTTTTCCAGGTCGTTCAAACGAATAGGCAACCAAATCATAGCAATGTATTTGACGACGTCATCATGGATATTAAGAGTGTTCACATAGGCAAACGGTGAGTGGTACAGTAAGAATTACATTCCCAAGGTCCCGGGTTCGATTCCCGGCGAGGCCTTTGGATTTCCACGCCATACCATGCACTCTGTGAGGAAGAAAACAGTTGTATCAACTACAGCCTAAGAACCAATTTCTGTCTCCATGTCTATCAGAATCTCAAACGATAAATTTTGAGCTACTTCAAAAAAAGACACTAAACTCAAAAAAAAAAAACGAGTGTTTCACCGTTGCGCCGTTTTTATTTGGTAGCAATGAAACAATTGCTGCATTAGACTCATGTGGTCTGTGTCGTAGCATGCCCATCCCGTAGTATGTACCTCATCATATGGGCGATAAGAGACCCAATACTTCCTATTTAGGTGCTGGGTCAACACGAGAACACCAGAAAGTAACGCCTCAAATTTTTTGCTATCAAAAACCTAATCCAATTTCTTTGTCGCATTGGATATTCTGCAACAAGCCGCCCCACATCTTGTGTATCCTTTATTTAAGAGACTTGGCCAATGCTATATTTTGTCAAAATAAGTCCGATTTTGCCATGCTTTCTTGTGCCATATTTTGGCGAAAAAAGTGCCATTTTGCCATGCTTTTTAGAGCCATATTCTGCCGGTGTCTGGGTATAAATAGATAAATTGGTTTGGCGTGGCGTGGCCGACCATCCCTATTTACCCGGGCTTGGGACCGTAATTACGAATACACTGGCTTGTACACCCCTTTGGCTAGGTTGTGTAGTAACTAGTAAGTGATAAAATAAATAAATAAAGATAGGAAACTCGAAAATATATCGTACCCACAGTCTCTTACAAACAGAGAAACCAGCCACATTTCGCTTCTTTTTCATATATAATTTCCCATTCCGATTTCTGACTATTGTGACAAATTTCTTAACTCCTCCCCCATCGTATACAGAGATATGGCCAAGATAGACTACCTCCTAGAAGTGGTCACTATGTGTTGTAACAGTAAAGTGAAGAAATCCAACGCCCCGAGTGAGGCAGGAGATAGCAGTGAAGAGGAGTTGAATCAGATACGACCTGTTCATAATTCTACCTTTTTTCTATTTCTCAGACGTCGCGAGATCGTAGTGCCGCGTGTACTACGGGCCCCGGAAGAGAGGACTGTCCAAGACGAGTCCTCGAGTGAAGACGATCAATACGAGGGTGGCCCGCGCCCGCTAGACTTCTGTCAGAACCCGGAGGAAATGAGGGCCCGCGCTGAACAGAGGCGAGCAGCTAGACAGGGCCAGCGCGGCGGAGGGGGCGCTAAGGCCCCGCCCACACGGGACGTGAAAGGTAAGTATCGGGACCTATTCCTGAAATGTTTTTAGACTTTTTCGATTTGACAAGGAAATGTAGCTCGGATTTTAAGGACCCCCCAAACGCCCAATCTGAAGGGCCCTCTAAAGTCAGATCGGTTTGAAATCCGTTGATCAAAAGTCCTTTAACTGGTGAACAAGTTAAACATGTTTACCAAATTTCGTCAAGATTGGACTTTAAAAAAAATGGCGAAACTAAGAATTTATCAAAAAGGATCTCTATGGGGTTTTGGAACATCCCATTGGCCCCAAAATCCAATGAGGAAATTCCTTATTGTAATCAACACGCAAGTTCAATACCAACCAAGGCATGGTTTTTTTGATCCTGTTGAAACTTTGACCACTTAATATTGAAATGAAACTCCAAGGTTGTGAGAAAATGTCTAAAGGTCCAAACATAGTCGACCGGCCGTCGCGTCAATCGACGGGGGAAATCCAGTGTGGACGGTTCAGTCGAAATCGATCGTCGGCCGGCCGACTATGTGTGGACACAACCTCGCCTAGTGGTTACCTTCCACTCGAAAGTCTATTGTTGTTGTTATTACTCCACTCGAAAGTCTATTGTTATTAACATAGTCGACCGGCCGTCGCGTCAATCGACGGGGGAAATCCAGTGTGGACGGTTCAGTCGAAATCGATCGACGCCCGGTCGACTATGTGTGGACACATCTTTTTTGGACACAACCTCGCCTAGTGGTTACCTTCCACTCGAAAGGTTATTGTTATTACACACTTTATCTTGTTTACATTGTTCACGTATTTCTGACCTTCTGATGGTTCAGGTTGAAAGCTTACCTGTTAAGCATAAACTGCATTGATAACTCAGAACTTCCCTAATTACGTGTAGCTAGTGGCTAGTGTAGCTATTATTTTTATTTTCATACGTCATGTCCTTAGTAAATAGATGGGTCGATGCATAGACTATGTTATCTCTAGAACATAGAATAATAGGAAACTTAAAGTTCAATTTCATTTTTAATTTAACAAATCTGTCTGAAAAATATGCTGTGTCGTTTTGGCAACCCAAACTTTGGGCAGTCGATCAACAAATTTTAGAGCATCTCCAGCCTAGTTAGCTTGGTTGGTACTGGTAGCGCACCTGCCTTCTAAGCGCTAGATCACGGGTTCGATTCCCGCCCGAGGCGACCTTTGTCCTGAACAGACAAGGTTGGTTTTCCGGCTGGCTGGGTTTCTCCTATCCTGTCCTTCTTTCTTCGATTTCGGGATGATAAAACCTTCGTTCCCTATACCAAACCTCTGATCGAAGGTTTTGGCAACAAGAATATGACGAGTGGATGCCCTTCGCACTCAACCACAGAACGGTTGGTAAACATTGGATGTTAGGATTATTGAGATATTGGGAAAAATTCTACAATGCTGCAGTGAGCACCAAAGTTGTGATAGAATAACACAATGAAACTGAATTTACATTTTTTGTTACATAAAAACCCTTTGAGTATCAGAGGAAAATATGTAATTCTTGGCGGGATTGTTCAATTTTTTTGATCCCCCCTGTATACAATATTTACACTATTGTGAATTATATTAGAAAATAATATTATTATTTCATATGAATTATATTTGAAACCATTTCCATAACGCGTTATAGGTCATCCCTCATTCATCACATCAGAATGGGAAGAAAAATGAGAAAATGACTCTCTGTTTCCTCTTTCTTTCTCCAATTCTTCTTCTTTTTCCACTCTTTTTACCTAAATCCTCTCTACGTATGATTTTTCAAGAGGTTTGATAGAGGGATCTGTAATTTGTAAGGTCCTATCTTCCCGAAAGCGAAGAGAGAAGGAAGACAGGATAGGAGAAAGCTTTACCATGGAAGAGAGCTAATCGTGAACCTCTGGCTTCGACCAAAAGCATTTGCAACATTCCTGCAACTTGAGGGAGATGAGATTTTTTTTTTTTAAGAGGTTTGACAGAGGGAACTGTAACTGCTATGGTCTTACCCTCCCGAAATCGAAGAGAGAAGGAACACAGGATAGAAGAAACCCAGCCGTTCCGAGAACGAACATTATCCCATCAGCTTAGTTGGTAGGATAAAATCCGCCCGGGCGGATTTTATCCTACCAACTAAGCTAACTAGGCTGGCAAAAAAATCGAATGAAACTCACGACAAGTGAGAAAGGGACTTTACATATACAACAACTTTACCAACACCGGTAGCCACCTACCTGTACACTCCCGAGTTAGCCGTTTCTTAACATTGATACACAAGAGGACTGTTTTGTCCCAGGGTACAGAAGTTTCGAACGAGTCTCCAATGAAGTAATAGTCACACGCAAAATCCTGAAATATCAATTGAAATTAACAACAGCCTAGAGTCAATGCCCTTGCTAATAGCAAAGGTTGAGTGCAAAGGGCATCCACTGGTAAAATTTGTAACCGAAACCAAATGTCAGCCTAAAATCTCATAGACTTTTTATTATGTGGAAACACTTACCCGAATATAGGCAATAATATATGTCAACATATAACCGCGACGTCCATTAGATTCCCCAGCAGGAATACCACCATATCTCTTCGCAATGGAGTCACGTCAAAATGCGCAGAAACGCTTGCGCACAAACAAACGAAGCGGGAGTCATGAATTATGACGTCATCGCCTACGGGAACGTATGCCGTGACGTCAAACTTCACGATTTACCGATATTTTTTAAATCGATTTATCTCGGTATCTAGAAGTCGTAGAAGAAAAAGAAAAATTCCGTTGGTCCTCATTTTTCTTGCTCTATGACTTTGAAACATCACCCAAGTAAGCGCAACTGATCTATTCTGAAGATTGTAGACCTTCAGTAGTCTACAGTCTTCCTCTTTCTACATCCTACACCTACTTCCTACAAGTCAGATAAACAGCAGACTTCAAAAATTTCGGCCGCGCGTGGCTCGCCCCGAATCGGCTTTATGGGTTTTGCGGCCCCCGAAGGTAATAATAATAGTGCTTATTTATACTGCTCGCATAGGACTGAAAAGTCCCTTTACTCCAGCAGTAGGCTACTACTATTATTGTGGTCAAACTCTCAAATTATATTGAGGATAAAATTCCATACCTCGGCTGGGATTGAACCCACGCCCTCCTGTTTACCAGACGAGCGCCTTGACCACTAGGTACACCACCGACCACTACACCACCGAGGTAAGGTTATTGGCCACCCCAGTTATACGGTGTGTTAATAGTCCGCCACCTCCTCAACTTTTGAACAGTTCTCATGGATTTTTATCTAGTTGTTTGATATGCGTCAGCGGCTATAACACGTTAAGTGATCTTGTTTCTAATGGATCACTGAAGTTGAACACTGTTGAGTGTGGTTGTTATCCGGAAGGGTGTTCATCTGGGAAATTGTGGACCCACTCAGGATGGGTAAGGTGTCAGAAAGTAGTTAGCTTGTCGTCGAATCGCGGGTTAGATCCCCGTCAATAAAGACCTTAGATATACATTAAACATTACTTTCCTTCCTATAGAAAAAGGAAAGTAA
>NW_007382736.1:0-7450 GCF_000475195.1 Diaphorina citri | reverse complement strand
TTACACTCTGTAGTCAAATAGTACACGCTGCTTATACACAGGTACTGAGTCAGTACGTTACCTGAAATAGAATAGAAACAAATTTGTTCATGTCTATAAATTTATAGGTTTATTCGGCCTTCGGCCGCTGGCACAGCCGGTTATGTTATCTTCGTAGTAAATAATAAATATAATGCGGACTTCGGCCGCTGGCAAAGCCGGTTACCTATGTTATCTTCGTAGTAAATAAAAAATATATTGCGGCCTTCGGCTGTTGGCAAAGGCCGGTTATATTATCTTCTTAGTAAATGAATATAATGCGGCCTTCGGCCGCTGGCAAAGCCGGCTATGTTGGCTTTTAAAACAATAAATATATTGCCGCTGCTTTTTGTAATAGAATGAGGTATGTTATTAAGGTTTTCTTAGGGATATCCTCCATTACTTAGCGTTACCCTCTATCACTTACCAAGTTCGGCCGCTGGCAAAGACCGCTATGCTGGCTTTTAAAACAATAAATATATTGCCGCTGCTTTTTGTAATAGAATGGTATGTTATATTCGTAGTAAATAAAAAAAATATAATGCGGCATTCGGTATGTTATTAAGATTTCCTTAGGGATATCCTCCATTACTTAGCGTTACCCTCTATCACTTACCAAGTAGGTAGAACACAATGCTGGGTACGGAAATGAAACTCAAATAGGAGGGTAATGGAAGCGGTGTGCTATTCACGGCTATCAGCCAGTGTTCATACAGGTTCTTGTACAGAAACGCGAACGCCGGGAGGGGGAGCAAATGCTGAAACACAGAGAGAGGGTAATAGAAAGTAATACAGAGGGTAAGAAAGTAGTTTTTTCTTACTATTATTTTTTGAAGAGGTTTGATAGAGGGAACTGTAACAGCTAAGGTCTTATCATCCTGAAATTGAATAGAAAAGGAAGACAGGATAGGAGAAAGCCAGCCGTTCCGAGAACGAACTTTATCCGTTCAGGATAAAATCCGCCCCGCGCAGGAATCGAACCCGCGCCGCGGCCTAGCGCTTACAAGGCAGACGCGCTACCAACCAAGCTAACAAGGCTGGCGCAGAGTGCATTTCAATAGGGAAAATGTTCTTTTTATTGGAAATCGGGCTTTAACCTCTAAGCTTACCGTATAATAAACTAAATGCAGTTCCTTTGTGTTATTATGTCACAACTTTGGTACTCACTGGCTTTGCGAACGAGCAGAGCCAATTCATATAAAAAATAGGATTTATTTTTTTTTTTTATTTGTATTTAATAAAGTGTTCTAACATTGAATTAGAATGTTAATAGGATTCTTGATTCTTCCTTTAAATACAACCGTATACAAAATACTTTAAATACATGATCACCAGTGGCGTCGCGTAAATTTCAAAAGAACAATCTATAAATCCATGTAAAGTCTACCAATCTGCTAGTAGCTATAAAACATTTTTTTAAAAGAGGTTTGACAGAGGGAACTGTGACAAAGGGAGAACGAAGACAGGATAGGAGAAAGCCAGCCGTTCCGAGAACGAACTCTATCTGTTCAAGATAAAAATCCGCCTCCGGACGGGAATCGAACCCGCGACCTGGGGCTTACAAGGCAGACGGGCTGCCCTCCAAGCTAACTAGACTGACAGAGACGAAGTTTTTTTTTTTTAATTTTGAACAAATAAGGTTCGTTTTCGGAACTGCCATTTTTTTAATTGGATTTTTCGAAGAAAGTCAAATTTACCTGTTCAGGAAACAAGCTGGAAAGAATATGTAGTACTTCTCTAACCTTTATGAATGGTACACCACTGATCAAAATAATACAAACGTATACAGAATGTCTTGAGGTAGAAATACACTACCATCACGTTACCTCACGTGACGTGATAGTAGTATGGCTGTCCTCAACAAAATTACCTACAATATCATGGGAAAAATTTGAACTACATCTTTCTGACTCCCCATGACCTCACGTGACGTGATGGTAGTGGGACTGTCCTCAACAAAATTACCTACAATATTATGGGAAAATTTTGAACTACATCTTTCTGACTCCCCATGACTTCACGTGACGTGATGGTAGTGTGTTTCTACCTCTACAATGTTCGTAGAACCATAACCATAGGAAAATAAACCCGTCCATTTTTCCCACAAAACCGGTTTCTACTTCGTTTTCTTTTTCTCCTTCTTCGTCTTCTCCCCAATCTTCTCCCCAAACATGCCCATCAGGGACGGAACCAGTTGGGTGAATATCACCGTCCCGACAAACACCAGGGCCGTGCCTGTCCAATGGTACAGGGTGAATTCGTTTTGAAAATACACAATGCTGAAGAGTAGGGATACGAACTTACGTAGGGTGATAACCAGGGTGACGGTGAGTGAGTTACACTCTGTAGTCAAATAGTACACGCTGCTTATACACAGGTACTGAGTCAGTACGTTACCTGAAATACAATAGAAACAAATTTGTTCATGTCTATAAATTTATAGGTTTATTCGGCCTTCGGCCGCTGGCACAGCCGGTTATGTTATCTTCGTAGTAAATGAAAAATATATTGCGGCCTTGAAGGCCGCTGGCAAAGCCGGTTATGTTGTATTCGTAGTAAATAAAAAATATATTGCGGCCTTCGGCCGCTGCCAAAGGCCGGTTATATTATCTTCTTAGTAAATGAATATAATGCGGCCTCCGGCCGCTGGCAAAGCCGGCTATGTTGGCTTTTAAAACAATAAATATATTGCCGCTGCTTTTTGTAATAGAATGAGGCATGTTATTAAGGTTTTCTTAGGGATATCCTCCATTACTTAGCGTTACCCTCTATCACTTACCAAGTAGGTAGAACACAATGCTGGGTATGGAAATGAAACTCAAATAGGAGGGTAATGGAAGCGGTGTGCTATTCACGGCTATCAGCCAGTGTTCATACAGGTTCTTGTACAGAAACGCGAACGCCGGGAGGGGGAGCAAATGCTGAAACACAGAGAGAGGGTAATAGAAAGTAATACAGAGGGTAAGAAAGTAGTTTTTTCTTACTATTATTTTTTGAAGAGGTTTGATAGAGGGAACTGTAACAGCTAAGGTCTTATCATCCTGAAATTGAATAGAAAAGGAAGACAGGATAGGAGAAAGCCAGCCGTTCCGAGAACGAACTTTATCCGTTCAGGATAAAATCCGCCCCGCGCAGGAATCGAACCCGCGCCGCGGCCTAGCGCTTACAAGGCAGACGCGCTACCAACCAAGCTAACAAGGCTGGCGCAGAGTGCATTTCAATAGGGAAAATGTTCTTTTTATTGGAAATCGGGCTTTAACCTCTAAGCTTACCGTATAATAAACTAAATGCAGTTCCTTTGTGTTATTATGTCACAACTTTGGTACTCACTGGAGCATTGTAGGATTTTCCCAATATCTCAATAATCCTAAAATCTAATGTTTACCTACCATGCTGGCACCGGTCGCTATGCGCATTTATAAGTCATAGCTACTCATTTTCCTCACGAGGCTGAGTGCGCCCCGCAACAGCCAGTCACGGAATCAATCATTTGGATGATACAAATTTCTTGACCCCGCCGGGAATCGAACCTCCGGGTCTCCCGCGTGCAAGGCGAGCGCAGTGACCACTACGCCATGGGAGCTGACTTACCGTATAGTAAAGGGCTTCATAAGGATATTTCCCGTGGGTTTTGTACAGAACCTCCTGGTAGATACCCATCCTTGCCGATATAAACAGAGCCACAGTGAGTAATGTGATACCTGCAGAAACGAGAACATACCACAGTTAAAACTGATGTTGCAGTTGGTGTTGGTGTTGGTGTTGTTGTTGGTGTTGTTGTTGTTCTTGTTGTTCTTCTTCTTCTTGTTGTTATTGTTGTTCTTGTTGTTGTAGCGGCTTCAGCTGTAGCTGAATGGTGGATTTTTTATTTTATTTTTATTTATCTATTTATTTTTTTAAGGTGAGTGTTCCACCGCCGTTTTTCGTAGCAATGGAACATCTGCTACATTAGACGCATGTGGCCTGTGTCGTAGCATACCCACCCCGTAGTATGCCTCTCATCAGATGGGCGAGAAGAGACACAATACTTCCCATTTAGGTGCTGGGTCAACACGAGAACACCAGAAAGTAACCCGTTGAAATATTTGCAATCGAGAAACGAGTACAAAAAATGTTTTAGGATATCTTTTCTTTCTACCATACACCTGGGTGATGGTCTCTAACCATGTTTAAATGGCTCGTCCTGAACCGCAGTCAACCATCGTGAGGACTTGTGCTTAGTTTTTAAAGAGCTTCAAAAGCTTTTTAGCTACAGTAGAATCTCGATTATTTCAACAAATTGGGATTGAAGGTAGTTGAAATGATCATTTTCTATGATCTTTTCCTCTGATAAGAAAGGACATCTTTTGAAAGATAAAAAAAACAATTGATTTTGGAGTTGAAATAATAGAGGTTCTACTGTATTCAGGTACTCACCCAAACTCCACCAGAATAGATTTTCACTGTAGGAAAGTTGCTCCTCATCGCTTACTCCGTATTTTTTGATCTCTTGACTAGACATGATAGTACAAATAATAATACCTGAGGAAGCAATAAATAATTGATATCAAAAGAATAACCTCCGTGGCCGAGTGCGTATCACACTAGGGTTGCAAGCCGGAAGTCCCCGGTTCGATTCCCGGCGGGGTCGAAGTATTTTCGGCCCTATGCTTGGAGTTCGGGGTGCACTCAGCCTTGTAAGGACAAGTGAATAGCTACTTTCATCGAGTAGCGACCAGTGGCGGCATTACCAGTGTTTGATGATGAATGAGAATATGAAAAAAGTTTGATGATGAATGAGAATATGAATACCTAGTAAAGGAGACAGTTGGTAATGCTGTGATACCCACAAAAGTTGTAAAAAAAGTCTCTGCTTTACCACAAAGAATTAATTATTTGATTGATATTTTGATCTGAACTATACTTATAACAGTTATAACTTAATAGGGGAAAGGAAAAACAGATCGCTTTTTTGTTTTACAATATTATTTTATTCACTACCATACCAGGTTTCGCCAGTTACGGCATCTTCAGTGGAAACCCGGTATGGTAGCGAATAAAATAATATTGTAAAACAAAAAAAAAAAAAAAAAAAAAACAACTTTTTTGGCCAAACTTAGCTCGTTAAATTAGGTTAGGCAAATTTACCAAGAATGAATATCTTACCTTTTTTGTTGATTGTAGCCATGAGAGTTATGGCTGAATTAACACATTGCTTTAACATTGCACTGTCCACTTTGATACTTTTCAGAAAAGAGAGTTTTTCTTCGTTTTTCAACCAGGATCGAATGGTTACAGACATCTGAGTACCGAGTGGTTTTGTCAGAATAATCACATCTCCAGGTTGTGCCTGATTTGGCCTGAGACCAACAAGAAAAAATAGAGTGATTATTTATTGATTATATTATGATTTGTGACCAACTAATGAGATTACATATTAGGTTTCTTATAAAGTTATTTTATCTTAGAGATAAAAAAAAGTATACAAATCTGGCCAATTTTTTTGTTTCCACGGCAATCATTAATTCAATATTATTCATTAATTCAATATTATTATTATTATTATTACTATTATTATTATTTTGCTAAGCTGAGTCACACAAGCCTTTGCAATTTTACTAAATAATCTCAACTTCCAAGTCTAAAAGTTCTTAATGTATTCTTAAATTAAATTCAATTCCAAAGTATTCTTACATGACAAATTCCTCACTGGAACACACAGAGGTAACAACTCCCCCTATGGTCATCCAAGGGTTTAACTTTACAGCAACTTTAGATATGTTCACTCCTGCAACTGATGCTTGAGCTTTGAAACCTTCAATCAACATTGGAACAATAATATCCCTCTCATCTTCTGTCAACTGAGTTGAAATGCCAACTATCATTTGCAAAGCATCAATATCTGTTACACCCACTGCATAGATATCACTCAGAACATTTGCACATGCTATGGCACCCATGATGTGTGGGTGAGTTACTAATGGATAGAAGAAATCTGTCGATTGAATGAGATAAAGTGGACTTGGAGATCTTCCACTTGCCAAGGGTATAATACAAGAGTCTAGTCCTATTTCTGAAAACACAAGATAGGTAGGTATACAGTAAATTATAATGTAGGCAGCTTCTGTTTTGCCTTGGAAGCCAGCAATGACATTGTAGGTAAACATCAGGATGCAAGAGGAAAAATGGTCTAATACATAGTCAAAGATCCCAACATTTGTACACAGGGATTGATACCTACATCTTTTTTTCCACTTAAACAATAATAGCTCAAGTATTACAACCAGATAACATGTGTGCCTGCCTAACTAGGTATCAAAAAGACTTACCTAAACTATCTGCTGAACTAGAAGCCACATTGAATGTTCCTGCCAGAAGTTTGGATAAAACCACCTGAGGAACTTTGCAACCTCATCCAATCAATTCAGCAAACTTTGTCAAGAGGAAATCTTTCCTTAGGTTGTGCTGTTCAGGATTGAAGTCATCAATGTTTTCTGTGCCTGTGAAATAATAATCATAAATTTAAAATCATCAATTTATAGGACAACTTTTTTTCACCCTTTAGGTATGTTCAGGAAAAGTACTAATAATAGGGATTATGCCTGCTATAGATTAAAATTTAATTATACCTAAGTAGGTATGTAAATAGCAAATAAAACAGTGAGTCCTGAATTCAGGCTCTTTTGCAGATAAGATCATGTAAACTATAAAACTGGGCCTAGAATGACCAGATTTGGGAACTAGGTGTAACTATACACCAATTGAAGTTCACCAAAGCCTTATTGAAGATAAACTTACCATTAATTTTTAGAAGGTTTGCCAATGCTTTGAAGTTTTCCATGGCTTCTCAGTACTGTAAGCCAAAAACACACATTAATAAGTACATATGTTTAGCAGGGGCGGCTATTCAGGTGAAGGGAGTGAAGGGGCCCTTCACCTGATTCTAGGCGTAAAAACATCTATAATTTATTTAATGACTCAAATGAAAAAAAGTATAAAATATTGTAAAGTGTAGGTAGGTACCTAGCTATTCTAATAGCACGGAGGTTAGGAAAAAAAAAAAAAAAAAAAAAAAAAAATATTGGCTTTCATTACGTTTCCATTTCATTGACTTTTTAGCCAACTCCATACACAATAGCCCAATTCAAGTCTTAGGTGTAGGAACAAACATTTCTAAAGGATGGTTAAGCTTCTACAAATCAGAAAATACTTGTGTCCAAAATTAGATCAAACTAGAAAAAAGCCTACCGTACACAGAAGTACCGTACAGAAGAAAGCCTACCATACCGTACAGAAGAGACAAGATCTCTTGTCTCTTCTGTAGATAGGTATTTGAAATTCTGTACCTAATAAATTTGAAATCGTCAGCTCCCATGGCGTAGTGGTCACTGTGCTCGCCTTGCACGCGGGAGACCCGGGTTTGATTCCCGGCGGGGTCAAGAAATTTGTATCA
>NW_007382735.1:0-7824 GCF_000475195.1 Diaphorina citri | reverse complement strand
CCAGGCAGGCATGCTAACGTCCAAGCTAAGTAAGCTGGCTTAGGAAACCTTTTTTTTTTTTTTTTTTTCATTAGGCCCTTTAACAATGTTTTATGAATGTCGTTCGCGCCGCAGGAACCCTTGAATTGAGACTCGGGTAAACTCAAACAACTTGGTTGTATAAGACACTAAGTAGATGAATCCGTTCCGAATGGTTTGGTTTTGGACCCTAATTTTTTCGTGTTCAGATTTTTGTCTAAAATACCTTTTTTTTCATCCCATTTGGAAAATTTCTATATCCCTTCTTTTTTTACTGAATACTGTCAACTTTGAACTAAGGACAAAAATCTTTAGGCTGGTCAAACAATATGTCCCTTTGACCCAAGTTTTTTAAATATTGTAGACTTCAGGATATTAAAATAGAAGACTCTAATAACAGAAAAAGTGAAGGAAGAATAATACTAAAATTGCCCAACTGCATCTAGGTAAGTACAGTTTATATATTAACTTTTTTTACTGAATACTGTCAACTTTGAACTAAGGACAAAAATCTTTAGGCTGGTCAAACAATATGTCCCTTTGACCCAAGTTTTTTTAAATATTGTAGACTTCAGGATATTAAAATAGAAGACTCTAATAACAGAAAAAGTAAAGGAAGAATAATACTAAAATTGCCCAACTGCATCTAGGTAAGTACAGTTTATATATAACCAGCAAATTAAAAAACGTATCCCTCAGCATATGTACAAACATTGATATACATAAACATAAACTCAGTGAAAAGCACATCATATGAACCACCGAAAACAACAAATTTTACCTGCCCATACTTACCGTATCGGTTTCACATCACCAACACAAAACTAGTTGATTAATGAATTACTCATAGAATAATGTTGATTTTACCTGCTGGATTCAGTGAGAGAGGGGAAGAGGATAGTCCTATAAGCTCGCGTCAGGTATTTGTTCTAGAGATTAGAGTTAGATTGCTGCGTTTGGCGGCCTAGTCGACCCGCCTGACACGTCTTGTTGGCCCGTCTTCTAGATACTCGGTGGGAATTCTAAGCTCTGAGGAATCAAAATTTAATACCTTCTCTCCGCGTGTCTTGAACCCGAGCCGAGCTTTGATTCCCGAGCCGCACTTCGCTTTCGACAGGAACTTTTGCTGTTCGCTTTCTGAAAAATTTCCAACACAAAGATAATGTTAATATTACGCGAGCTTTTCTTGTGGTGTAGTGGTCAAGACGCTCGCCTGGTAAACACGACAGGAACTTTTGCTGTTCGCTTTCTGAAAAATTTCCAACACAAAGATAATGTTAATATTACGCGAGCTTTTCTTGTGGTGTAGTGATCAAGACGCTCGCCTTGTAAACTGGAGAGCGTGGGTTTAATCCCAGCCGAGGTATGGAATTTTATCCTCAAATAATTTGAGAATTTGACCATGATAATAGTAGTAGCCTACAACTGGAGTAAAGGGACTTCTCAGTCCTATGCGAGCAGTATAAAAAATAACTATTATTACATATTATTATTATTTCTTGTGGAATCAAAACTGAAATTACCTCCAACTCCCAACCCTAGATATTTTTGCGATTGAGCAGATAGACCCACATGGAGAATTTCTCATTGTAAATATTAAAACCGTCTCCACTCTCTTCAATTGAAGGAACTGCCCAAATTGCCAATTATTATTTTAATCTGACAGATGCAAAGGTTATTGTTTACAAATTTCAAAGTGCTGGAAGCCCTATACTCTCATTCAGATCTAGAAAAATGTAGACAGTGGTCAACAACGGGGGTATATACCTAGTGAAGTAAAGTGATGAAATCAACGAAAAGGGTCTACCCAGTGAAAAGGGACAGAGAAAAATATTGTTGAATAAAACAGGTCGCATCTAAGCAAGAACTAAAACACCACATATAGCTCATTCTGTTTCCCGAGGACTCAAACTTCCAGAAACGGAGTCATCAGGTCGAGGATTAGCAACCAGCTAGCGGCGGCGCGCTGAGTCCATCTATAAGTTTACTATGGCTCGGTCCCACGTTAAATCAGGATGATAAGACATTCAATGGGGTAAGTTGTTTACCATACCCTGGCTCTGTTTCTACTGTAGGGCAGAGGGGAAGAAAATCGTCTCGCCAACCGCTTATCTTCATCTCGGTGCGGGATCAATTTCTTCTCCACACAGTGGAATCGAACCCGCTTCCTTCCATCCAAGGTCATCTCGGCCTCTTCCTCGTCATTGGTCAGAATTTCTCGTTCGAATATTTGATCCGACCTATCAGGAGACAGAGATTTGGTGCGTCGGTCGTCGTGTTGATTGAACATCTGAGAAAGAACGGAGAGTGAGGAAAGTTAAAGTTTGATTGATTGAACATCTGAGAAAGAAGGGAGAGAGAGAGGAAAGTTAGAGTATGCTCAGGGCGAGAATCGAACTCGTGGCCCAACGCATACAAGGCAGGCATGCTAACGTCCAAGCTAAGTAAGCTGGCTTAGGAAACCTTTTTTTTTTTTTTTTTTTCTTTAGGCCCTTTAACAATTTTTTTTGAATGTCGTCCCCCCCCCAGGAACCCTGCATCCCTGCTCAAAGTTCCACTTTATGTAAACACTACCTACCTACCTACCTACCTACCTACCTACATATGTAGGTACCTACCTGCCTTTGTAGGTACCTACATAGGTAGGTAGGTACCTACATAGGTAGTGTTTACATAAAGTGGAACTTTGAGTAGGGATGTTTGGTATGTGGAGATGATATTATTCTTCTCGATCGAAATAAATGTGCCAGCCTACTTAGCTTAGTTGGTAGTGCGTCTGCCTTGTAAGCGCTAGGCCGCGGGTTCGATTCCCGCCCAGGGCGGATTTTATCCTGATGGGATAATGTTCGTTCTCGGAACGGCTGGCTTTTTGCTCTCCTGTCTTTCTTCTCTCTTCGATTTCGGGACGATAAGACCCTAGCAGTTACAGTTCCCTCTGTCAAACCCCTTTAAAAAATGTACATGTACGAAGAAGTAACTACTTGAATGAGTGCATGATAAAAAAATGGAATGAAAATATCTAAATTTGAAAATAGGTATAAGTACCTAAGCTGATATTGAAAAATAGTGATAACAAAATGCGTAGATAGGTACCTATTCGATCTATTTGAGCCCCTAACCCAAATCCCTATGGTAATAAGCCCACAGCGCGTCGTACGATATTGGTAGATGACGTCATCACGGGAGTACAGTGTTGTCGCTAGGTATGATATCGGCGTGCTTGAGACTCTCATGTTCCGAGAGCTGTAATCTCACGATCTAGTGAACGCATTTTCTTCGTTTTAGTCTCAATATTTTTTTTAATTTTTATAGTTTTTTCTGAGATAATAAAAAAAAATCATGAGAATCACCAATTGGGTAGCTACTGTAATCGAGTAGCGACCAATGGCGGCATTACAAGTCAAAGAAAAAGGAAAAAAAACTTTTAGTTCATTAATTTCAAATAGCTTTATTAAAATAAATTCACATAAAAATATGATAGGATACGGTTACTAATGAAAACAAAAAAAATTCAATCCGTCGTTATCAATTTTATTATTGTAGGCAGGTGGAACGTAAGTCACCAAACCCTTTCGTCCTAATAAATAAAAATTATAATAAAATCGGTGATGATTAGCTGAGATTCGTCTTCAGAGAAATGTCAGTAAATACACAGTTTACATACCAATCTATACAATATTATACCAAAATAAGGCACAATCTAGTGTTAATCCATTTTCTACAGGGCTTTTATTTTACACAAGTGAGTCACCAGATGGCAATCACGGATGGGTACCAACACGCGACTGAGGAACATAAAGAAAAAGGAAAATACTTCTATCTGAATTTATTGCAAATAGTATGGATACTCTCACTACGGTTGTGTTTCCACTCGATGATGAAGATGAGGAAGGTCGACAAATCAGAGGTTCCCTGTTCGTTTCCAGTGTGGTGTATGTATTTTTCAGGTAAGTGAAAATGCAGGGGGGGAACTCTCTCTCGTATCTCCCGCGTATTTCTAATATCTTCTACACATCTACTATCATCTTCTCAACTCTCATACCTTCATACCTACATAGTTTTTTACACATCATTACATTATCTACAGATTTTACACTATTTCATTAGTTGTTCTCCCCCTCCCCCTTTGGACCTGCTTATATGAAATATATCTTGACCACTCTTGGATCGGCGTTTTTCGTCAGCCTCTCAATCAGCCCTAACTACGGTGATTGCTTTGGGCTGACATTAGCTGGTCTACTCCCCAGCCAGACAGGGGTAAATATACTGTGGTGTAATAAAAACCAAATGGCGAAGTAATAACAATGATTGTACCTACTTCTAAACAACTTTCCATTTTTGTTTAGGAGTTTCAGAGTTATTAATTTTACTGGACGTATAAGTGTCTCTTGCATTTCGAATTGATTTACTAACAATTACTTACTTGTACATGGCAAATTTTTGCATGCCTCAGAATAGCAATGATATCTCCCATAACAGTGATTCCCATTGCATTTAAATAGTCTTTATCTAGATCTAATAGCATGTCTGATTGAATTCTGTTCTCTACAAATGTCAATGTGTACTCCTCAGCAGCAGATTTAGGAAAATAAGGCACAATCTAGTGTTAATCCATTTTCTACAGGGCTTTTATTTTACACAAGTGAGTCACCAGATGGCAATCACGGATGGGTACGAACACGCGACTGAGGAACATAAAGAAAAAGGAAAATAATTCTATCTGAATTTATTGCAAATAGTATGGATATACCACGTCGTCGAACAAACATAATAGCGAGGTTTTGAAACCAAAATTAGCGTCCCGTTAACTGAACTCTTTAACGTAAGTTTCGGTTATCGTCTCGTAAGTTAGAGGTGCAAAAACTCTCTATTATCTGTATAGAATTTCTCATTGTAAATATTAAAACGGTGTCCACTCTCTTCAATTGAAGGAACTGCCAAAATTGCCAATTATTATTTTAATCTGACAGATGCAAAGGTTATTGTTTACAAATTTCAAAGTGCTGGAAGCCCTATACTCTCATTCAGATCTAGAAAAATGTAGACAGTGGTCAACAACGGGGGTATATACCTAGTGAAGTAAAGTGATGAAATCAACGAAAAGGGTCTACCCAGTGAAAAGGGACAGAGAAAAATATTGTTGAATAAAACAGGTCGCATCTAAGCAAGAACTAAAACACCACATATAGCTCATTCTGTTTCCCGAGGACTCAAACTTCCAGAAACGGAGTCATCAGGTCGAGGATTAGCAACCAGCTAGCGGCGGCGCGCTGAGTCCATCTATAAGTTTACTATGGCTCGGTCCCACGTTAAATCAGGATGGTAAGACATTCAATGGGGTAAGTTGTTTACCATACCCTGGCTCTGTTTCTACTGTAGGGCAGAGGGGAAGAAAATCGTCTCGCCAACCGCTTATCTTCATCTCGGTGCGGGATCAATTTCTTCTCCACACAGTGGAATCGAACTCGCTTCCTTCCATCCAAGGTCATCTCGGCCTCTTCCTCGTCATTGGTCAGAATTTCTCGTTCGAATATTTGATCCGACCTATCAGGAGACAGAGATTTGGTGCGTCGGTCGTCGTGTTGATTGAACATCTGAGAAAGAAGGGAGAGAGAGATCCGACCTATCAGGAGACAGAGATTTGGTGCGTCGGTCGTCGTGTTGATTGAACATCTGAGAAAGAACGGAGAGTGAGGAAAGTTAGAGTATGCTCAGGGCGAGAATCGAACCCGTGGCCCAACGCTTACAAGGCAGGCATGCTAACGTCCAAGCTAAGTAAGCTGGCTTGGGAAACTTTTTTTTTTCATTAGGCCCTTTAACAATGTTTTATGAATGTCGTTCGCGCCGCAGGAAACCTTGAATTGAGACTCGGGTGAAGTCAAACAACTTGGTTTTATAAGACACTAAGAAGATGAATCCGTTCCGAATGGTTTGGTTTTGGACCCTAATTTTTTCGTGTTCAGATTTTTGTCTGAAATACCTTTTTTAGTCCGTCCTCCCTTTACTATTACAATAGTAATAAAAAGGATGCATGTCGTTCACACCCCCTAGATTTGGTAGAAGTAGGTAATTTTTATTCACACAGCCAACTTTTACTACCATGGTAGGATTCTCTATTCTCTTTAAATTAGGGTTGAACTAGGTATTTATTTAATTGGCAGTTTGGGTCTAGAATGCAATTCATTTTCATCTTATGAACTGCTTGAATTCCAAAAAAAGCTGTGAAAACATGTTTTCCAGGGTTTCAGAGTAGGTACCTATTCCTTTAGGTTTGATACATGAAACTGTAACTACAGAGGTCTTATCATCCAGAAATCAAAGAGAGGACAGGAGAAAGCCAGTTGTTCCAAGACCCCACCATATATGTTTAGCATTAAGTCCACCAGTCCAAACCCAGGCACAAACTGAACCTGTGACCCAGCACTTACATACATATACATAGCCGGTGTGCTACACTCCAGGCTAGCTTTGCTGGCTATTCCTATAACTGAATTTGGAGTTGGAGCATTTTAGCATTACTTATGTCAAACCACAGAAAGTGCATTACAAGACTGCATTACTGAACGCGAATAAAAAACTCGAGAGTTGGAGTAATGTGAAGATTACTCGTACCTCAAATCTAATCCAGACTCGAAGAAAAAAAATTCAACTCTTTCATGAATCCTCGACCATCAAGCTGTGTCTACACATACATAGCAGGTGTGCTACACTCCAGGCTAACTTTGCTGGCTATTCCTATAACTGAATTTGGAGTTGGAGCATTTTAGCATTACTTAAGTCAAACCACAGAAAGTGCATTACAAGACTGCCGTGACCGCTGAATTCAAGGGATATTGAACTTTGAAAATATGCATCTACAGATTTTTTCCCTCTCTCATAGGGTGTCTACACATTGTCGACTCACGACGAGGTGAAGTGGTGAATTTATGTTGTCGACGCAGTGTACCGTTTCAGTCGACGTCGACCGACGGCCGGGTGTCTACACATTGTCGACTCACGACGAGGTGAAGTGGTGAATTTATGTTGTCGACGCAGTGTACCGTTTCAGTCGACGTCGACCGACATCGGCTATGTGTGGGCACAGCTTTGGAAGTCAGATATGTTTGTATTAAAGCACCTTTGTATGTACATATCTGTTCATTACCAAATATGTAAAAGCATGAAAGTTTAAAAGTTGCGCCGAGGTACATATACATACATCCCTGTAGTTTTCTCTCGAAAGTTCTTATCCACCTCCTCTATCCCTTTTCTTTTCATCGCGATCATTATCAAATATGTAAAAGCATGAAAGTTTAAAAGTTGCGCCGAGGTACATATACATACATCCCTGTAGTTTTCTCTCGAAAGTTCGTATCCACCTCCTCTATCCCTTTTCTTTTCATCGCGGAAAACAGCTGAAATTTCGAGATAGGATATTGCGCCATTACATCCTGGCACATTACCTCCCCCTAAAAGAAAAGGTAGGGACTCTCATAGGGTGAATTATAAATGATCAACTTTCTGGCTATTATAGGATTAGGTTGCACTCAAAAATAACATTCACAAATGATCAAATATAATAGCGAGGTTTTGAAACCAAAATTAGCGTCCCGTTAACTGAACTCTTTAACGTAAGTTTCGGTTATCGTCACGTAAGTTAGAGGTACAAAAACTCTCCATTATCTGTATAGAATTTCTCATTGTAAATATTAAAACCGTCTCCACTCTCTTCAATTGAAGGAACTGCCCAAATTGCCAATTATTATTTTAATCTGACAGATGCAAAGGTTATTGTTTACAAATTTCAAAGTGCTGGAAGCCCTATAC
>NW_007382734.1:6934-7772 GCF_000475195.1 Diaphorina citri | reverse complement strand
CCACACGTGGCCCGCGGGCCGCTAGTTGGAAACCCCTGACCTAGAAGTATAATGTGGTGGACAGGGTTTCGCAAACCAAACGTATCATATTTTTTTCGGCTTACAAGGCTAACTAGGCTGGCACGTACCATACTAAACGGGTAATGCATCTTTCATTAAATAAAAATAAGCCTAATATTTCTCAATGAACAGAGAAAAAAGTTAGTGGTTTGGTGGAAGAGTGTTAGTGGTAAGGATGTATTTGTAATGTGTAATTTGTATTGTGTATTGTAATTTGTGTAATGTGTAAAAAATAAATTTGTAATGTGTAATATGTAGTAGGAACTATGTTTATTTTGTTAGAGGTAACTCTAACTGCTAAGCTGTTATCGTAACGAAAGCGAAGAGAGAAGGAAGACACGGAGTACGCCAGCCGTTCCGAGAACGAACCTTATCTATTTAAGATAAAATCCGCCCCGGGCGGAAATCGAACCTAACGCATAAAAGGCATCCGCGCTACCCTCCAAGCTAACTATAGGTTGACACTTGATAGGTAGGTACTTGGCACTTGATAGGTAGGTAGGTACTTGATTTATATTTAAGAAACATTCAAATACCTACGTAAGATCCTCCTTATTAGTAAATAAGAAATCCAGAAAAAATAAGGACCTCTGTAACTGAAATTGAGATCATTTGAGAGACCCTTGTTCAAACTGTTCATAGAGAAACAAAGTCTCATTTTAATCTGAAAGTTACCCCTTTAGGTTTCCTACTTTAAGAAGTTTTGTCCACCCTCTATTTTAGTATGGGGAACAAAGTCATTATTATGTAGACGTGTTCTACTTGCAGTATTTTTTTT
>NW_007382734.1:2236-6842 GCF_000475195.1 Diaphorina citri | reverse complement strand
CGACGTGACAACAAATTATCTTATTGATAGAGCGTTGTGTGTGTACGGGATATTTGGTCAAATTTCACTTAGACCCGGAATTTTGCTCAAAAACCCATTGCGACTCGTTAAACTCGCCAGCGGCGGATTTTATCTCAAACAGATAAGGTTCGTTCTCTGAACGGCTGGCTTTCTCCTATCCTGCCTACCTTCTCTCTTCGTTTTTAGGACGGTAAGACCTCAGCAGTTACAGTACCCTCTATCACATATCTTAAAAATATTAACAATAATGATTCATTCATTCATTGTTCTCTCCTCTGTTTGCAGATATTACAGAGCGGTCACTGTTCATATCCATGCGAGTGTCAGAGTCAGGAATGTGCCGAGGGTGTGATGACAATACGAGATGGGTGTGGATGTTGTGAGATGTGTGCCAGACAGATGGGTGATCCCTGTGATAGTGTGGCAGTGTGTGACCAGAGTAAGGATCTGGTGTGTCAATACAACGCACCCTTCACTACAGGGGGACATGTCAAGGTGAGTACAGATCATATCGTACAGAATTGCCGATCTACGGGGTTGTATCCCTAAAAGCAACTTTGTAACTCACACTTCGCAAAATTTTGATGCAACGTTTTTAACTTCACTACAGACATGTCAAGGTGAGTATACAGATCATATCGTACAGAATTGCCGATCTACGGGGTTGTATCCCTAAAAGCAACTTTGCAACTCACACTTCGCAAAATTTTGATGCAACGTTTTTACAGTTGTTTCTGGAACACAATCATGCAAGAGATGGTTTTCTACTTTCTAGTCTATAAGTTACGTACAAGTGACCCATGTTTTGGGACTTTGTAGTAAATTCTAGAGAGACGTGATACACTAGCTTCTAAACCATCATACAAGACCCATCGCCACCGCTTTCAAGAATGGGAAGCATGCCTTAGTTATAGAATTGGCTACAGTCACTACTTATAAGCTTATAACTAAGGAATAAGCGTACAAATATAACGACCACTAGTTGATTGTTGCCAAGATAAGTCTGCATTACGGTTTGAATATAGTTTGCCAAGAAATGAAACACCCGGGAGTGGGGAAGATGATAATTCAGCAGGATAAGACAAATAGTTGGGAATGAAAACCTAATAAATAAATTCATAGATACAATAAACAAACCTGTATAAAACGTTAGAACCTGTGTAATGTATATAGAAGCGGGAAATTAAATACAATACAGCAATAAACCTCGGAATATATAGGGTCCGCCAAATAACAGAGGAGCTAACGTTGATCACTCGGAGAGAGAAACAAAATGTAGGTAGGTAGGTAGGTACGCACTTTTTTTTTTCCCGTGAGAATAGCTGTTGTATTTTAATTTCGGAAACTAAGAGGAATTCCCCTCTTCTGAAACTGGTTTTTGCTCTTTTAAAGGTAAATACGGAAATTAGTTCAACCACTAGGTGGCGTGTGTGGTCCCGCTTGTAGTAAACCATTGGATATCCAAGATGGCGCATTTGGTCCACCTGTTGCGCGAGTTCACCAGTTTCCGTTGGATCACTGAAGTTGAGCAACGTTGCGCGTGGTTTGGTTTGTGATATTCAGGTGGTTAATCTCGGGGAGGACGGGTTCCCTAGCCCACTCACTATACGTACAAACGAACTTGTTCTTGGTCTCCTCTCTCCACCCTAGTGTCCTTATCCTATGCATCCTGCATCCTGTTCTGAGTTATTAATGCTATTCCACAGGTGAACCCTATTTATTATAAAGTGGCCTGTTTAATTTTCCTCCAGGTTTCGACGGATCCCTAAGGACTCCTATATTTCTCATCAGAACATTTTCAAAGGAACTATTTATCTCGTCTCCCATCACATCTCCTTAATTCCTTATCTTTCCTTTCCTCTCCTTTACTCTTTACCTTTCATTCTACTACGTCTCCTCTTCATTTGTCCGGATCCCTAAGGACTCCTATATTTCTCATCAGAACATTTTCAAAGGAACTATTTATCTCGTCTCCCATCACCTCTCCTTAACTCTTTCTTTACCTTTCATTCTACTACGTCTCCTCTTCCGGGTTCCCTAGCCCACTCACTATACGTACAAACGAACTTGTTCTTGGTCTCCTCTCTCCACCCTAGTGTCCTTATCCTATGCATCCTGTTCTGAGTTATTAATGCTATTCCACAGGTGAACCCTATTTATTATAAAGTGGCCTGTTTAATTTTCCTCCAGGTTTCGGCGGATCCCTAAGGACTCCTATATTTCTCATCAGAACATTTTCAAAGGAACTATTTATCTCGTCTCCCATCACCTCTCCTTAATTCCTTATCTTTCCTTTCCTCTCCTTTACTCTTTACCTTTCATTCTACTACGTCTCCTCTTCCTTTGTCCGCCATCTTGCCTCTCTCTCAATTAGGTAGAAATAAAAGCTAAAGGAAAGCTTGGTTAAATAGAGGGAGAGAGAACTTTTTGTGGTAAATAGAACTGATGGGAAGAGATGAAGGGAGAGACATGAAAGAAAGAGAGGGAGGGATGCACTAATAGAGAACATATTTTTCAATAAAGAATCCTAGGCAGAAACACCTCTCTCTCTCTCTCTCTCACTCACTCTCACACTCAATGTGTCTGGGCGGTATTGTCCCCATATTGTCCATAGTTTGAATTCTACAGTACAGCCTACCTTACAACGTTTTCCTACCTTTGTCATATTAACCCATTCCATGCTTGCGGACCGAAAATTTTTAGCATCTTTCGCAAGGGACATATTAACAGATATAGCTGTACACCTGTATTTTGTATACGAGTAGTAGACATGAAAGAAAGAGAGGGAGGGATGCACTAATAGAGAACATATTTTTCAATAAAGAATCCTAGGCAGAAACACCTCTCTCTCTCTATTTCTCACTCTCTCACTCAATGTGTCTGGGCGGTATTATCCCCATATTGTCCATAGTATGAATTCTACAGTACAGCCTACCTTCCACCGTTTTCCTGCCTTTGTCATTTTAACCCATTCGATGATTGCGAACCGAAAATCTCTCCCACCTTTCGCAAGGGACATATTAACAAATATACCACTGTACACCTGTATTTTGTATACGAGTAGGTATGTTGGGGAAGATTTTAACCATAATTTTGAAGACGTTGTCCACATCATACAAAATTTCATATGCAAAGGCTTCAGTCCGGTGATGCGGGATTGATTTATTCCTATTTACTTCCCCATTATCATTATGTAGTTTAAGTTTTAAGATAGGTGAAACTTATTTAATTCTTAGTTAGATATACTTGTCCGCGTATTGTGTAAAATAGATACGATATCCGTGAATGTAAAAAAAGAGTAGGATATTTGTGAGCAGAAGGATTAGTAACATAGTGACAATCGCACATGGGTTGTTTGAATTATGTGAAACGTGATGCATACAAGGCTTAAGCTAGTATCTGTGAACACATAAAATTGTACACTACTCTCGGATGTACATACATATTATTATTATAATTAGAGCTTTGCAGCTTATACCAAGTTGATATTGTCAGTAGTGTATAGACATAACATATTCAGTGGCGTATACAGAGTGCTCCACCTGCCCGAAGTTGACGGTACTATTCATAGAACTCAGACATTCCCTCGGCCTCGACATGAGAAGAAAAGACAAGCCTGTGAATGTGAGGCCAGCCATCCACTCTCAGGTGCACTGATCAGGTCCGCCTGTCAGGTCTACCTGATATCTCATGAGTACGCACACTATCATTTAGACCTGACAAGTACGGCTGAAAAGTTCCGCCTGTCGGGTCTACCCTATACTTGATGAGCACACACGATATAAGGTAGACTGGACTGATGGACCTGATCAGTTTACCTGTGAGGTCCACCTGATAGTGAGTGGCAGGCCTCAGGCCTGACTGTTGGTGGAGACTGCCTGGAAACTACTGGTCGAGTATTCCAGGCCACTTGCCTGATTGATACAATGATACAGATACACGGTGTTACCCAGAGCTGACCCAGCTGACGGTTAGAGCGGAGCCAATGCAGCCAGTGTGATAAGGGCTTGAGCCTATAGGTACTGAGCCGTTATCCCGCATGCATTGTGTTCATCAGTTATAGAGCAAGCTCTTTTCTAGCATATTCTCTAAAATTGTGGAGGCACCTGGAGATAGAGGTCTTATCGTCACACAATTGAAGAGAGAAGAATAGGAGAAAGCTAGCCGTTAAGAAAAAGAACCTTATGCCGACCGTCTCATCTGACAGACTAAGGTTTCACAGACCGGAGTGTGTCATACCGTCTTAACATGTGTGGCGGAAAAAGCTCGAGACCCAGGTCTGTGAGAAGAGGTCAGCCTGAGTGGCTGGTCTAAAACAACGTGGATCAGAAGTGTCTGCGCCAGCCTAGTTTAAGTTAGCTTGAAAGGTAGCGCGTCTGCCTTGTAAGCCCATGTCGCGGGTTTGTTTCTGTTCAAGTATACATAAGTGTACAGTATTACAGTTGTTTCTGGCGCAGACGGCAGCTAGGGGTCTCGCTAAGTCAGCTAAACCCATTTCTTTAGGCGGTAATTGAGGTTACAATGACACTGGCTGCGGTGTGTGAGTAGTACCCTAGAAGCTTTGTGGTTAAAGTCTATTTTTTTT
>NW_007382734.1:0-2175 GCF_000475195.1 Diaphorina citri | reverse complement strand
AAAAAAATTTTTGCCCCCCCCCCCTCCTCCTCGTCCCCGTTCTAATCTTATTCTTTTTCTCACACTCCTACCGTCTTCCTCTTCCTTTTTCGCCTCTTTCTTCTTCTTCTTTCCCTCCTCCTTCTTCTTTTCCATGTTCTATTTATTTCTTGTTTTCATTTTTCTTCCCCTTCCCCTTATTTTCTTCTTCTTCTTTCTTCTATTTCATTTCTTCATTATCCAACACACTTCAAGTGTGAACATGAATTACCTCTCTCTCACCTTCTCTATTTGGTTGTTATGTTACTTCTTAACAACGATTAGAAAACACTGAAAGGATTTTTCACCCTTCTGATTTTCTGAATGGCGTCTGCACCACTGCTTGATGAACACGGGGGGGGGGGGGGGGGGGGGGGAGTGTATACATTTTGTGAAAAGCTCAAGTGTGAACAAGAAGACCAGGTTTTTTGTTTGGAAAATAATAAATAAAGAAAACCATACGCTCTCAGTACGTGATGTAGTTTAAAATTTACTTTTGTAAAGCAGGAACTACACTTGGAAAATGATTATGGTTGGATTATTTATAAAGACTTCTGTTTAATATAAGAGATGAGAGATGGCAAGACAAGGTCTGTATGGGGTTACGAGTGTGTAATGTATAGGGAGAAGGTGCTATGACCTCACATAATTATAAGCATTTGCTAAGTTTGTACTTAGTATATAAGTAGGTATCTTTGTGTCATTACTTTCTCCGTGAAAGAATTACGTTCTAGGGCCCAGGATTGTAAAGCCCCTTTTGTGTTATCATCTATTCTTTTCCTTCGCCTTTTCCCATGTTCAGACGGGGTTGGCGTATTTCACCAGGCTCTCAATCAGCCCCAACTAGGGTCATTATAGGGTGATTGCTTTGAGATGACATTTGGTATTTCTTTAGCAAGGAAAATTTTCAGTCTATAAAATATTAAAAAAAACTCTGATTTTGGTTCATACTTTAAACCTTAATTGAAATCACATTTCCTTTTTGATTTAAAACGTACCAACCCAAGTACCTCAACTTTTTAATTCATTATCCTTCGAAAAAAATTACTGGGAACGCGATATTGTGAGAAAACCTCTTTTTGGCCGCCATATTGAAAAAAAGGCCGCCATTTTGTTCGTATACATGGTTTTCGGTGTCACCCCTTCCTAAAAGTTTTATATGGTCCAAATAAAGGTCCATGCCAAATTTGGTGCTTTCTTGACGAAATGCAGCTTTTTTGACGTTAGGCCACCGACTAATAGTAAATTAGCTGCCCACCTAATTTTCTGTTTATTCAGACATTTGCTTAATTTTCCGAGTAATTAGGTTGACATTTTATCTTTCTGTTCCTCATTTGAATGGAGACTGAAATTATTATTATGTAGGTAGGTTGGTAATTATTTCAAACTTTCACGAGAAAAAATGTTCCCTCTATCATAAACTTTTATTAGAAAATATGAATTAAAAAAAAAAATCATTGTGTAGAAATAAATTCCAAAATTATAAATTTTAGGAGGAGTTAAAATTTACCTTAGTATTAGGTATTTTGATTTCGATTTTCACTACAGTAAACATTATCTTTCTTACATAAAGGTAGTTTCCCTCTGTATAAATAACCCTCAATAAAAAATAAAAGAACACCCTTTAGATCAGGGGTTCTTAACCTTTTAGAATTGGCGGACCACTATTGATAAACCAAAAATCTCGCGGACCACTTGAGATTATGTATGTATATGCAATCAATTGTACATTGTACACGCTATGTGACAATGGGTATGTATTAGAGAACATATATCTACCTGTAGGAAAAGAGATAGAAAATGAGAAAAATTAACATTATTATTTATTTATTTATTTTTTTGTTTGTTGAGAAAAACAATTTTTTTATTGTATAAAATTAAGGTATATTATATAAAATAGAGACACGATGACTTTTTCCTTACTCACCTCTTGCGGACCACCTGAAACCTTCTCGCGGACCACTAGTGGTCCACGGACCATAGGTTAAGAATGGCTGCTTTAGATTGATCTAGTAGAGTCTTGCCTCTGTGTAGGTGCCTCTGTGTGTCTACGACATTTGATAATGAAGTTAATGTGAAGAGTAAATGTCGCTGTGACCTTTTGTATATCGAACTCAAAATGAAATCATAGTAACAGCATTAGCCTCGGAAGATCAA
>NW_007382733.1:0-7783 GCF_000475195.1 Diaphorina citri | reverse complement strand
CTTTTGTTTGAAAATTTCAAAATTTCCGGCACCAAATTCGTAAATTGAATTTGCTCTATGAGCAAAACAGCTTTCTGTTATCATCCTCGTCTACTGTCCTCTTCACCATATTGAGGACTTAAGAGGTACCTTTACACAATAGGTAGTTAGAAGGGAACAGGATAAAGGGCTCATTATCATGACTAATAGATAGATGGAGATCAAGTTCTGGCCGTATTCAATTTCAACGGGGGCTCTCATTGAAATCTTCTTTTTCGATCCCCATGTTTGTGAAAAACTACCAATGAAAAATTCAAAAGGAAATGCCATTCCACCGCACTAAACATTCGAATTGCGGTCAGGGTTTTTCTTGTAATCCCTGATGTTCTTACTCCATTTACATTGAAGAGACCATGTGTCTTCGAATTTGAACCATGTTTGACAGAAGGCAAATGCAGGAAATAAAACAAACAAAATGTGGCTGTTGAATTCCCATTATTGAGATTTTTTAGCTTCCCATAACAAAATCCATAAACAATATAAGAGTTTACAAAATTAGGACGTATGTAGTATGTACCCGTCAAGTATCTTATCTACGCACCTACCTATAATAACATTTTAGGAGGTCTCTGGGTATGTTGTCATGTTGGAGTAAAACAGACATCTCCACTAATGAATCTTATATTGCACATTGCATACTCAAAAAGTTGCACGGCGTCCATACAAATGGGAACGTACGTAGTCCAGCTGCTGAGGAGTTTGGTAAAGAGCTTGAATTCTCAAGTACCTATAACCTACATATTCAAGTTAGATTTATAGCCGGGACCACAATGTGTGTTTAGGTTAAACTCGTGGATTAAAATTTTGAATTGAGGAGTGGTTTCATAAGGTCTGGACCTCAAAATATACTTAATAGCCAAATACCTAGGTACTAATTCATTATGTAGGTATTTGCTAATTCCTTATTATTTATTCATTTACATATTCACAGGGACCTTCAACAAAAATGCCATTTTATTATGCGGTTGTAAGGAATAGCTCAAAGGAAATTATACGTTTGTACTGCAATTTGAAAGTCAAATCGTTTGACATTTTCATTATAGCTTTAAAGCTGGTTAGTAGTTTGCTTAAATAAATTTGCTTCTACGCAGGTATAACAGTAGTATATTATTAACCGTATTGGACAAAGTGACTTGCACACACGCAACTAACGTCACCCTTACTCATTAATTTGCATTATGGTCAGAAAAAAAATCGCGTGATAGAAAAGAAAAACTCCAATCTTAATTTTTGAACCTTCTCTTCAAGTCGTCAGGAGGGATGTTGAAGGATTTTTTGCGTACCTACTTTGCCGACTACAATTCGAGTTTGATCTTATTTAGAGTTTTTCGAAATGATGGATTAGGCAAAAGATTCTTTGATTTTAAACATTGGGTTAAAATTGGTTTAATTTAAACTTAATAGATTCAACTTAGATTGAGGTTCCAGTAATTAGTCAAAATTGTAACACCCCGAGTGACATAACACCCAAGTGTTTTTGGAAGCCGATTTTAAGTTGTTGTTGATCCCCTATCTGAAATTGAACCCTTATCTCCAAGCATTTAGCGAGAAATTACTTTTGAAGGACCTTGGGACCAAACAGGCTTCGTTTAAAACTATAGTAAGCCTATTATTATTAATCCTATTGTATTCGCGACACGTTTGTGTTGCTTGAAAATAAGGAAAGTTGTGGGGGAGAGAGTAGGGTTGCCAACTTTTTTTTCGGCATATACGGTACAAACTAGCAAAATGGTGAAAAAATACGGATTTCCCGATTTTTACCCGGAACAAAGGCATGTACCCCCCTTGACTCGCGGGTTTTTGTGTTTTTCGTACGTACCTACCTATCATTTTAAACTTTTTTTTTTGTAATTTTTTCTGTTTATTAGTCAGTTCCCGTATTTTCCATAGATTTGGAAAAAAAACCGGAACAAAGGTGTGTTCCGGCGGAACATTTGATTTTTGACAAAAATACGGATTGTTCCGGGAAATAACGTACGGTTGGCAACCCTATTCGAATCGATCAACGGGATTAAAAAAACACGATCTAGGTCGGATTTATCAGGGCCCTATTCCACGAACGACTCTGCACTTCCCACAAGAAACTCCACGCACAGAAGAAACATCCTGTCCGGGAATATACCACAGAATTGATCACAGAGACAAATATCTCATAAACCAAGTAGGTACTTGGGTACTTAGATAACTTATCAAGAAAAGAAAGATAAATAAGTTAAGTTAGAAATCTCAGGAAAAACAGAGCACTAAACAGAATTATTGAAGAAGTAGAGAAATTTCTTGTGGTTTTCGGGTGGTTTTGGGGCAAAAAAAGCATAAAGGAATTGATATTTTCTATTTTTACACTACGGGAATCTCAAGACTTAAGTAACTTTCTGTGTGAAAGACGATGTTTATTTAGCTGTGAGAATGATTGAAAATATTGAATCCACGGGCATCCATATATTCCATATCCAAAGGCGGACATTTAGGCAATGGTTACGTTCAATATCAAATCTACATACAGAGACATTTGGTACCTAATAATTTTCTTTTATTTGCCGATAATTATTTTGGGTGGAAACTTTTTTTTATTATTTTTTTTTTGAGGGGTAGGTACGGTGATAGGTGATACCCAAAAGTTGTGAACAGGCTTTTATTTCACCACAAAGAATCCACATTTTCATGATTACAGAATTCTCTGACGTCAACTGGAAAAGATTAGGTGGCCTATAAAAAAAGACTGCAGGTTTCTCATGTTGAGGCCTTTTACTGTTTACATTCTCCTGTCATAAAGCTACAGGGATTACAGGGCCCAAGTGAACTGTTTCGATAAGGCTTTTATGAGTCGTTATTATTTACGATGAAAACATTTTGTAGGAAGAAGTTGAAAGAAAACTGAAGGAAACAAGGAAGACAGATGTATTTACTTACTTGATTATTTTGCCATTGGAAAAACAAACAATGTTTTGGGCTTAGGCCTAATGAGATGAATTCAGTGGCGTATTACAAGAGTGTTCTCCACAGCAGCCCTTAATCTCTACGGGGTTTTTTCACCCCCCACACCTACCTTAGGTACGAACTACGGAAAACCGAAAATATTTATTATTCAACTTGAATTCCGAGACCACGAACAAATCGTTATACCGATGTATTGGCTTTATAATTTCCCCCCTTGAAAATATCAAGCCACACCACTGGATACGATGATGTTTTGCCAGAAAATACTGAGATTGTAACATTAATTTGTAACTTTAAAAATGTTGATATACGTGTTCCTAATTAAATAAATATCCCAAGGATTAAAACTCCAGAGCTTAAACATCAAGCTTCATGGACTGTTCAATCTGTTCATAGAACTCACGTACCTATTGTTATACCTAATGATGATAACTTATGCTGGAGTTTACCAACTCAGGATTGAGATGAAACGAGAATTTCCCTAATACTTAATACCCAGTTATCCCAGATCAACCTCGGCTTGAACTCAATCCTGAGAAAATTTGTGGTTCTAGAGATAGAGCGATCAGTGTGTGAACTATGAAATGTGAATGAGTGAATGGATCTCGTTCTTATAATATAAGATATAATGAACCCATTCAATTTAATGAGTAAGTAATATATTTTACTGTTCTGTAGTTACTGTTGGAGTTTTCTATTGTCTTACACCTGCTTCAGGACGTAAGAGGCTTGATTTCAAGAAGTTTCCTCTTCACAAAGTTTCCCATTATTATTTTCTCTCAAATTAGTTTCTCTTCCTTGTATCTTCTCTTGAAAATCTTCACAAAGTTTGGAGTAGTTTCTCAAGTGAAATGATACATTTGAAAATCCTCACATGAGCTAGCGGGTGAGAAAAGTATTCCAAAATCTCCAACTCCAGTCGTTCATTAGAGACAATGAAACAGCGTACATACTCCTTGAAACTTGTTTGGGAGCGGTTGTATTACTTCCGCAAGAGTGATTTTTTTCTCTCCAACCAGTGAAATAGGTACCTGATAAAAAAAAAAAAAAAAACATGGAGCGTGTATTATACAGATTATGTTAGGGGTATGTTTGGGGGCACGGTTGGTCCAGGGGAAACGCGCTTGTTTTTTAAATTTGCATTTTTTTTTGCAAAACGGCCCATTTTTTGCCAAATATAGGTCACTCTTATGGGAACCCCTATTTTTTATTTAATTTTTGGAATCAGCATAAAATTTTAATTAAAAAAATGTATTCACTCGAAAAAATTTGCTCTACAAAAATTTGCACAAATCGCGATTTTGTGTGCGTCAGTGACCCCAGATATGATAACCAACGCAGTTGGTCCTGAGTTAGAGCGAAGAATGCCTTACTGTGTACAAACAGATGGATCTCATTTTGAACAGCTTTTATAAATTTGTTTGTTGTTGTTGATTGTTGTTGAAATAGTTAAGTGAATAATACAAAAACTAAAGAAATAATTAAGAAATTGTTTTTCTTTCTCACAGTGTACAGAATTTTTGTAGAGCAATTTTTTTCGAGTGAATACATTTTTTCAATTAAAATTTTATGCTGATTCCAATAATTAAATAAAAAATGGGGGTTTCCATAAGAGTGACCTATATTTGGCAAAAAATGGGCCGTTTTGCAAAACAAATTGCAAATTTAAAAAAAGCCATTTTAATCATCAAAATTTCATCTACATGATGCCGTTTATTTCATTCCTTAATTCCCAGCCGTTTCTGAGATATAAGCGTGGTTCGCAAATCACGAACCACCCTGTATAGAGGGTACTCAAGTTTGAATCTATTGGTTTAACTCTTGAATGAAGGAATCTGACTGACTGAAAATTTCAAAATTCATCAATTAGATTCCTTAATCCAAGAATTTATTAAACCAAGTTTAACCTCTGATTTGGCCTTGGCTATTTGGTGGCCTTGGCTATTTGTAAATTGATACACACATGGCCAGGAAGGGTTAAGTTATGAAGATGTAGGTACATAATTATTCATCTAATTCCTAAAGGCCTGAAACACTTGAGACCGTTATACTGTCGTATGATATAAGGTGTACAGTGTACCTACTTGTAGCAAATTACCTACATTTGTATGACTTGTACATCTTGAGAGAGAGAGAGAGAGAGAGAGAGAGAGAGAGAGATTTTGATGATGCAACTGTATTCGCATTTTATATCTTCGAATTTGAACCATGTTTGACAGAAGGCAAATGCAGGAAATAAAACAAACAAAATGTGGCTGTTGAATTCCCATTATTGAGAGTTTTTAGCTTCCCATAACAAAATCCATAAACAATATAAGAGTTTACAAAATTAGGACGTATGTACCCATCAAGTATCTTATCTACGTACCTACCTATAATAACATTTTAGGAGGTCTGTGAGTATGTGTTGTCATGTTGGAGTAAAACAGACATCTCCACTAATGAATCTTATATTGCACATTGCATACTTAAAAAGTTGCACAGCGTCCATACAAAATAAATGGGAACGTACGTAAGTCCAGCTGCTGAGAAGTTTGGTAAAGAGCTTGAATTCTCAAGTACCTACCTAGGTACAACCTACATATTCAAGTTAGATTTATAGCCGGGACCACATTGTGAGTTTAGGTTAAACTCGTGGACTAAAATTTGAATTGAGGAGTGGTTTTATAAGGTCTGGACCTCAAAATATACTCAATAGCCAAATAGGTACTAATTCATTATGTAGGTATTTGCTAATTCCATATTATTTACTCATTTACATATTCACAGGGACCTTCAACAAAAATGCCATTTTATTATGCGGTTGTAAGGAATAGCTCAAAGGAAATTATACGTTTGTACTTACATAGAACTTCTGTGTTGTTGCTGGTGCAATTTGAAAGTCAAATCGTTTGACATTTTCATTATAGCTTTAAAGCTGGTTACTAGTAGTTTGCTTAAATAAATTTGCTTCTACGCAGGTATAACAGTAGTATATTATTAACCGTATTGGACAAAGTGACTTGCACACACGCAACTAACGTCACCCTTACTCATTAATTTGCATTATGGTCAGATTATTAACCGTATTGGACAAAGTGACTTGCACACACGCAACTAACGTCACCCTTACTCATTAATTTGCATTATGGTCAGAAAAAAAATCGCGTGATAGAAAAGAAAAACTCCAATCTTTTTTTTTTTCGAAGTTCGAAGCAACATTGACTTTGGTTGATATCTGGATGGGTGACTATCCGATTTTTACCAAATTGTTACAGTCGCGTCCTTGTACCATACCGGGATAGCATACCAAATTTCATTGCTTTACGACAAACTGTTCTTGAGATATTTTGTTCACAACCTTTTCAATATTTTCCACGAAATGAGGGTTAAGTAACAATTACTTTGGTTAATATCTGGATGGGTGACTGTCCGATTTTTACCAAATTGTTACAGTCGCGTCCTTGTACCATACCGGGATAGCATACCAAATTTCATTGCTTTACGACAAACTGTTCTTGAGATATTTTGTTCACAACCTTTTCAATATTTTCCACGAAATGAGGGTTAAGTAACAATTACTTTGGTTAATATCTGGATGGGTGACTGTCCGATTTTTACCAAATTGTTACAGTCGCGTCCTTGGACCATGCCGGGATAGCATACCAAATTTCATTTCTCTACGATAAACCGTTCTTGAGATATTTTGTTCACAACTTCCTACTTTTTCCCATTTCAACCTGTAGTACGTACGTACGTACGTACGTACGTTACGTACAGACCATGGGCTAAAAACCACTTTTTTGGAATCAGGGGACCCCAAAACGGATATTTCCACCCATTTCCCGATTTTGAAAATTTGGACCGATTGCAATACTTTCATTACTAGTATAGCTCCGCTATACTGTAGTAATAGAAAGTAATAAACACATTGCACATCTTGGTGCTCATTAATTATAATTCTGGAGTGTTTTTAGTAGGCTGTACACGTAAAACATGAAAGCAAGAGCTTGTTATTTATATCTACAGCTATTGTTTATTTACCAAAATTTGAGGTAGGTAGTGGACGAATACATATTAGCTGGAAATCATATTAAAGAGAAATCCCTGGGTAAATACCTACTTTGGAAGAATAAATAAAACACGCAGGTAGCTTGAATACGAAAACATTTATTTTTAAAATAAAAAATAACTTTATTTATTTATTATTCAAGCTTACATACATCAAAAAACAGTATTTTTTAACATTTTAATTTATTTATAAACAAATAAATAATAGATTCTTTAACGCCTTCGTAAATTTTAACCAACAATATTAATGAGGTATACCTAAGATTTAAATATAAACAAAATCAAAGAGCTTAGGAAGATAAGTTTATTTTGAAAGACTATGTACTAGTTAAATTTATATGTAAATTATGTATACCTATTTGCAAATAAATGACAATAACATTAGTCGTATTAGACGTTACGTTAAGCCCGTATTTCCTTTCCTTCTATCTAGGATAGACAAGTAGGTATGGGATCAATATTAATGAGGTATACCTAAGATTTAAATATAAACAAAATCAAAGAGCTTAGGAAGATAAGTTTATTTTGAAAGACTATGTACTAATTAAATTTATATGTAAATTATGTATACCTATTTGCAAATAAATGACAATAACATTACTCGTACCTATTAGACGTTACGTTAAGCCCGTATTTCCTTTCCTTCTATCTAGGATAGACAAGTAGGTATGGGATGTAGGTATAAATTAGTAAACAAATTAAAAAAATAAATAAAAAAGACAGGTACAACCAAGTATACCTACCTACACAACTTACC
>NW_007382732.1:0-7816 GCF_000475195.1 Diaphorina citri | reverse complement strand
TGATTTAAAATACTATTTTTGTTCGACTGGAAGTTTGTAATGGAAGTCGCGCGACCCGGCAGCTAGGATCGGAACGCCACCTTAATAACACTGGCTTTTTCCGACCCCACTCAGACTGGGTGAGGTTGATGTGAGCGGGTAGCTTTTAACCTAATGGAGGGAAACCCCCCATCACTATAAAAACCTTTCCATCCACCCCTGGTGGGCTATTGAAAGGGGACACCTTCTGGATTTCGTCTTAATCTTCTTCTTAATATATCCTAGCAGTATAAATGAGGTATAATAATAATAGTGCTTATTTATACTGCTCGCATAGGACTGTAAAGTCCCTTACTACTATTATTGTGGTCAAATTCTCAAATTATATTGAGGATGAAATTCCATACCTCGGCTGGGATTGAACCCACGCCCTCCTGTTTACCAGGCGAGCGCCTTGACCACTACATCACCGAGGTAGGCTACATTCTATTCTATTATTATGTATATTACATTGAATTAGGGGACTTTCCCATCAAATTTCCTTTAACAAAACAGTTTATTGAACCATCAGGAGAATGAGAATCACATACCTCCTTGAGTAATTTCTTATTGGACATAATGAAGGGTCGAGTTAGTAGATGGCGTAGCTTACTAAGGTCTCTCTCAGTCATGGGAATAGTGGGTATAACCCAGTGACGTATATCAGTAGGGTGAATGCCCAGCCATTGGATTTCCGGACAGGCAAGGGTTAACGCTTGCGGGGACAGAGTCTGCAAGTGTGTTAAACTATGAGTGTGAAGAAAAGAACTTTGTAGTGTTTTATACGGAAGGTCCCGGGTTCGATGCCCAGTGACGTATATCAGTAGGGTGAATGCCCAGCCATTGGATTTCCGGACAGGCAAGGGTTAACGCTTGCGGGGACAGAGTCTGCAAATGTGTTAAACTATGAGTGTGAAGAAAAGAACTTTGTAGTGTTTTATACGGAAGGTCCCGGGTTCGATGCCCACCATTGACAAAATATTATACCTATTTGTTTTTCGATTGTAAATATTTCAACGGGTTACTTTTTGGTGTTCTCGTGTTGACCCAGCAGTCCCACCACCTAAATGGGAAGTATTGTGTCTCTTCTCGCCCATCGGATGAGGGGCATACTACGGGATGGGCATGCTACGACACAGACCACATGCGTTCAATGTAGCGGTTGTTTTATTGCTACGATATGAAAACGGCGAGGCGGAGAAACACTGATATTTTTTTTTTTTTAAGATGTTACGAAGGAAGGAATTTCCCTCTTTTGAGTGAATTCAGGACTTTAAAGGGATTTTTTCTAAATCGAAGACCAAAAAGAGGGTAGGTACTTACCAGAGAGCCGTATCTGTAGACGCACATGATTTCAATACCGTACGGGTCTGCATCAACCAACGCGTACAAAGGTACGTCCACACTGTCCTTGAGTTTACGCAGAAACAATCTTGTGTTCACGTCTGGAAAGCCTTTGCTCTGAGGAGGGAAAGATTTGAGAAGGAATTTTAACTGTCAAAAGGTACGTCCACACTGTCCTTGAGTTTACGCAGAAACAATCTTGTGTTCACGTCTGGAAAGCCTTTGCTCTGAGGAGGGAAAGATTCGAGAAGGAATTTTAACTATTAGTATAGGTAAAAGAACAACGTCTTCACTTGACTAGTAACTTTACTAGTCAAGTTACACTTGACTTTACTAGTCAAGTGAAGACGTTGTTCTTTTACCTAGGTATACTAATATGTTGCTACTTGACAGATTGACTCTCCTAGAGAGGAATTTTAACTGTCTGGTATGAACGCTCGAAAAAAGGACATACTATGGGTGATGATCTGAGCTATCAGAGCCTGGCTTTTCCCGGCCCCACTCAGGCTGGGTAAGGTTAATGTGAGGAACCCGCTAGGTAGCTCGTCTCCAAATTAAGGGTCAACCCCGTCACTCCAAAACTTAGCAGTTGTACAGTGACGTTAAACGCATTAATTTCATGATTTTTTTCTTTTTTTTTTACTTCTAATATTATCTATCAAAAATAATTATTTTTTTGTATTTCATTTTTTCGTAGCAATGAAACAACTGCTACATTAGACGCATGTGGCCTGTGTCGTAGCATGCCCATCCCGTAGTATGCCTCTCATCAAAACTAAAGTTGTGTAGCTGTGTGTCCATTCTTCTTATCTCAAAGTAACAATCACATAGAAACACACAACCACACGTCACGTCACGTGATAGGAGTGTAGCTGTCCTGAACGAAATTACCTGCAATATTATGGGACAACTTTTATAAACTACATCTTTCTGACTTCCCATGAGCACAGGTGACGTGATAGTACATACATACATAACCATTATCATTCTATCCTATAGGACAGGTCGATGAACAAAGCCCCTCCACCAGACTCTATTGCTATACCTTTGGTTAGCCTTTATATCTTCCCAGTTTCCTTGTTTCTTCCCAACATCAAACTTGATAGTGTCTTCATAACGATATCTTGGTCTTCCCTTAGGTCTTGTACCTTCCATTCATTCATTCGATCTTATGCATTCTGTATTAAGCTTTAATGCCGCTTCCTTCTTTTCTAGCTACCCCGGTCTATCATAGAACCTCTCATCTATTCTGCAGTAGTGTTCTGGGTTGTCGGATTGTTTGGAGGGATTTCCGGATTCATTTTGTTTTCCATTCCGGTCATTTTGTCGGCAACTGCGGCCACAGCGTACGGTAAGTTCAGCTGCGAATAGACTAAACTACGTATACATATGACTCTCAATTGGTATTTTTTAAAGGTTTTATTTCTGTGCTGGGATTGCGGGGTGAGCTAGGTCTAAGAATGGATGGGTGAGAGATTCGATGTGTACGTACACATTTTAGTTTAAAAGATCTTCAAATTCTACACGTTTTAAAGTAGTCCGAATCCTCATCAGAAATGAGATTATAGCTGTAAGAGAATTAAGATTTGAAAAGATGGACAAGGCCTTGAATGACTTTGTGTTCATTTCCAGGTTGTTTCATCTCAGCTGTGTTTGACTCGATAGCAACTGCGTCCTTAGCTTCCGTCCCCATTGAATTCGTCTCCCTGTCCTTCTGCGGGATATATCTCAACTTCTACACACTCCCATTCTACACAGCTTGGATCAAGTATCTCTCCATGTTCTACTTTGGTATTGAGGCAGTGTCTATTGTACAGTGGAGTGAGATAGACAAGATTGCCTGCAACTTGAATGTGACAGTGTCCGATTTTCCTTGTGAACACCTAGGGGACATTGCCTTGGACAGGTATGGATACTCCGAAAGTCACTTCTCTGTAGACATTCTGGGACTTGTGTTTATCTACTGTGTCGCTCATGTGTTTGGTTACATTTCGTTCGTGAGAAGAAGCAAGCGACAGCCCGTGTACTGAGCGATAAAGCAATATTCAATCAATAACCTACGTGTATTGAAAGATAAAGCAATATTCAATCAATAAACTACGTGTTTATTGAGAGGTAAAGTAATACTCGATCAACAATCTACGTGTATTGAGTGATAAAGCAATATTCAATCAAGAAACTAAAAAGAATTCTACATGAAACTCAAACTTCATAAAAGTATGGATACTTTCTGTGGGTCTTCTTTTTTCTATATTCATCCGGTACCTACGCAAATACTTTATATTTATTTGTTAGTAAATAATAACAAATACTTTATATTTATTTGGAGTACCTAATGGTTATTTATCGGGCGTTTCACTTTGAATATTCAGAAGTTCAGGCCCCAATTCACCATGATAGTGATTAAAACGCTCGCCTGCTAAGCGGGAGGACGCAGATTCGAATCTTAACCGAGGCACGGAATCCTAATTTATTTGAGACTTTGACCAAATAATAATATTCAGGTCTACCTGATAGAGTCAGTTATACCTGATACCTAGTTAATATGTGCTCATCAGGTAGACCTGACGTTCGGACCTTTTCAGCCGTACCTGTCAGGTTTACCTGATAGTATGTGTGCTCATCAGGTATACGTATACCTGATCAGTTGTACCTGTCAGGTCTACCTGAAAGTGAGTAGCTGGTCCTACAAGGTGGACGCGCTACACTCCAAGCTAACTAGGCTGACAGTTTTTATTTCTCCAATAATGAAAGATGTTTATTCCCTCTTTCAGCTCCAGTACAGTCAAATCGTAGGCTGTCTGAAAGGCTTGAAGCGCCTGCAGAAGAGTCAGCAATACCAGAAGTTTCGCCCCTCCTGTCCTATCAAAGGCAACGCTCGCCTGTGGTGGCAATACGCCTTCCATTGTTGCCAGTACAGTCGCAACGGAGACATGATTGTGACGAAAACTTGGCAACAGTGTTTGGATCGGGGACGAGATAATGTGAAATACGTGGAGGTGTATTGTAAGATACTCAATGCTCAGCCTGGATATGTGAATCTGACGGTGGAGGAGAGGAGATTGAAGGAGGAGATGGAAATGGAGAGGGGATATGAGGAACTCAAGACGCTGAGAGAGGTACGTTGATGAGTTTTTTTTTTTTTTTTTTTCAAAGGGGTTTAATTAAAGTCACCTAAAAAACTAAAAAAGAGTGTTTTACAACTGTTTTTTTTTTCTATGAAACAACGGCTACATTATACGCTTGTGATCTGTGTCATAGCATGCCCATCCCTTAAAGCGTTGGACTTCGAATCTAAGAGTTTGTTGGTTCGAGTCTGTGTCAAGTCATGAAATTCATCTGGGTTTAATAACTGGGGAACGACATTTGTGACAAGTATTCACCTAGGTATATTTAAAAAATTCTTTTCTATGATTATTCTCATTTCAGGCGGCCATGTTTCGTCTACGACCACCTCCTCCCCCATCCTCCGCTGTCCCCCCTCCCATCGGACCGGTAGAAGCGCGCTCTGTACTAGCTGGATGGCTACCAGCATGGACTTGGTACGCTACACCGCCTCCAACGTCCAGTGATCCGACTAGCCAACCTAACCAGCCTCCTCTTAGTCTGAGCGAAGCAGAACGAGAAGTATGATAGTGTTTTCATTGGGGACGAATTTCTTAGAGAAGAAATACTTTTTTAAAAAAAATCTTTTTGAATTATTTATTATTTTTGACGATCTTTACGAAAAAAATACATTTATACAGTTATATTTTTCATGAGCATCACCAATTGTGGTGAAGCTGAGAGCCTCTCCTCAATTTTTGTGGATGTCATAGGTCACAGCAAATTAAGAGCCTCACAAAAGTCCGCCCTGGGTGGGAATCGAACCCGCGACCTAGCGCGCACAAAGCTAACTAGACTGGCATACCTATCAACTTTTTAAATTATCCAGATTATCCTTTTTACTCTTGTAACGCCGCCACTGGTCGCTACACGATTATCGATTAAATTAAGAACCGCCAGCCTAGTTAGCTTAGTTGGTAGTGCGTCTGCCTTGTAAGCGCTAGGCCGCGGGTTCGATCCCCGCCCGAGGCGGATTTTATCCTAATGGGATAATGTTCGTTCTCGGAACGGCTGGCTTTCTCCTATCCTGTCTTCCTTCTCTCTTCGGTTTCGGGACGATGAGACCATAGCAGTTACAGTTCCCTCTGTCAAATCTCTTAAAAAAAAAAAAAAAAAGAAACTCGTTAGTCCTCACAAAGCTGATTGCACCCCGAACTCCAAGCACAGAGCCGATAAAACTTCGATTATGGCCAGAAGTTAAATCGATTTAAAAACTCACCTTCATCTTATTCAACTGTAAATGGTAATTCACAGGTGTTGGAGGATGAAATCAGGGATGGCTCTTGCTGATACGGTGGAAAATAATACACTCCTAAGGCGAGACACTGTGTTTGGGGCAATTCAACTTCACCATAGTAACTGGTACGGTGAAAGCTGTGTTCACTACGAGAGAATGAGACTGGATTAATCGAAAAGTAAGTGTACTTTAAATTGCCCTTTATATTTTGCGAGTATCAAATTATGTATTACTTGTGGTAGAGCAGAGCCTTTTCACAATTTGCAATCATCTCCCCAATTTTCTACCAAGCTTGTTTACGATGGTAATGCCGCCACGGGTCGCTACTCGATTAAAGTAGCTACTCGGTTGTTCCTTACGAGAGTGAGTGGCACCCCGAACTGCAAGTACAGAGGGCTAAAAAACTTCGACCCCACCGAGAATTGAACCCAGGACCTCCGGTATGGCAAGCCTAGTCTGATACCCACTCGAAACTAAGGTTTATAAGTAGCTCATTGTGGTAGTATCTATTCTTTGTTTCAGGAAAGTAATGATGGAGTTGAACCTGTCTGTAATGTAAAGCTAGGCTATGAATCTAGGCCTCGTACCTTCATCCCCATAAGGATCTTCTGTAACGATAGGTGCTGTGTCTCTGTATGATCATTGTAGCTCCGGGACTCTGTATTCCCTGTACTTAATATTCTCCCCAGAGTAAGGTTGCGAATATTCACTAGTCATTAGTTGATCTAGGCGGCAGTGCGCCCAGCCCAAGTTCCGGCCTCAGCACGCCAGTGTGTATATTACACGAACATTTCAACTGCATTTTACCCCTATCCATAACTCCGTCCAATTTTCCACACAATTATGTTATCCATCATTTATTGTACCAGGCGTATTGTAACTTCCAATTTGTTCTTGCGAACTTCTCGGCACAAGTTCTCACCGCGAGCCTCCCTGACCCCTCCTCTGCCCGCAGTCCTGTGTCCGCCTCACGCGACGCGTGACCCCGGGAGTGACAGACACCTTGTTCTCTCCTTTTCCCAACTATTTACAAACTCGATTTTTCTTTCTTCTTCTTTTCTCAGATTGGTGAGTATGATATAGTATTCTTTTTTTTAAGTACCGGTAAAAAGTCTAAAAAAGGGAAAATTTATAGTTGTTCTTTGTTTTAAAGTTCAAAGATGCTGTGAGCCCTTACGAAGTATTAAAGCTACCTCCAGTAGTCACGCGGACGTTCGAAAGTCAGCGTTTACTCACTGAAAAAGTTCTAGAGATTGAGGTCCCCCTCCGTCCACAGTGCCACCCCCTCCTGCCCCCCTCTTCCATTTGGTGTATGAGTCCCTCGCCCCATTTCATTCCAGGCTGTGATTATCCGTCTCCATATGAATCTCAGTCCTTGGACAGTTGTGTACAACCGGTAAATAGTTGTTTTTTTTTTTTTTTTTTTTTTTTTTTTCTTCTTCTTCTTCTTTCTTTCTTTCTTTCTTTTAGTCGGGTGTTTGACTTCCTCTTTGAGTATTTCAATGTTTCATTGCCTTTTTTTTTCATAGCACTGAAAAGGCGTATTATTTTGATTTTTTGTCTTTGAAAGAATTATTCATATTAATTTAAATGATTTTGAGCCAACCTAATGATGTTCTTTCCTTGTAAGCGCTAGGTTGCGGGTTCGATTCCGTCCTCCGGGGCGAACTTTATCCTAAACAGACAAGGTTCGTTCTCGGAACGGCTGGCTTTCTCCTATCCTGTCCTCCTTCTCTCTTCAGTTTTGGGACGATGGCGATATTACAGCTACCTCTATCAAACACGCTCAAATGGGAAACGTTTTATTTAATAACTCATTACAGATACGCTCTTAGATCAGTCTTCTTTTTAATCAAACATCATAAATAAGAATAAGTAAACACCATGTTTATTGATGGAAGGCCGGTATAAAGGGAGGGACTTTTCAGTCTCATCTAACATTTCCCTTTCTAACAACAAGGCTAACATCCCCCATGTTGACTTTCACAGGTAGCGACCAGGTGGCTACTTGATTTCTTCACCAAGCCTCACCAAACCCGGGATCAAGACTTGAGAGAAGCGGCCCGACAGGGATATGCCGCTATGAAGTACAAGACCAAACAGCGACTCCTG
>NW_007382731.1:0-7845 GCF_000475195.1 Diaphorina citri | reverse complement strand
TCCCGAAAAGAGAAGGAAGACAGGACAGAAAGACAGCCGTTCCGAGAACGAACATTGTCCTTTCAAGATAAGGTCCGCCGCGGGCGGAAATCGAACCCGTGGCCTAGCGCTTACAAGGCTGACGCGCTACTAAGGAATCTAACTAGGCTGGCAAATAAATAAAAAATGCCTACAACATTTCACTTTCACTACTCCTGAATTAATTCCAGGGTACTATGGACAAAGCTTCTCATCATTTAGAGATCGCCCTAAGTAACAATCTCCAGCTTATAGAGACCCCCCTGTACAATGCTCTCAAAGGTCTAGTGGAGGACAGAAAGGGCAGAGTACCGGAGAGTATTAACAGTTTGAAAACCACGCGGCAGCTCATACAGACTAGGAGAGGTAAGTCCCGGGTTCGAATCCCAGAGTGGACAAAAAAATTGATTTTTAGTCCGTCCTTCCTTTATTATTACAATAGTAATAAATAGGTATAAGGGACGGACTATTGTATTCGCTTCGGTGTCGTCTGTCTGTCACTCTGTCCCCATAGAAGGACTTATCCAAACCTAGTCGACCTATATATCAAATTAAAAGTCTTTTTACCAGGATCAGATTGTATTCGCTTCGGTGTCTGTCTGTCTGTCACTCTGTCCCCATAGAAGGACTTATCCAAACCTAGTCGACCTATATATCAAATTAAAAGTCTTTTTACCAGGATCACGAAAATGGTGGTGCAAATTTGTCCAGAAAACCATAAAGCCAAAAAAACTGGTTTTTGCGGGATTTTTTTCACATTTTCTCACACAAATGAGCTCTGATCTTGAAATTTGTCGCGACGACCTATGAACTCAAAGCGACTGAGAGAATGGATCTCCTTTTATTACTTTTCTAACTAAGGAAAGTAATGCATGTAATACATATGTAGTCAAGATTTCATACTCACGTCAAACTTGGTCTTCAACTCGCGCACGCTGCGCTCGAACACGCGTGCGCACTCCGCCACGCTCCACACCCGCTGGTCCTTCAATCCGCCGCCGTCCGTCTCCTTGCTACTCCCCGCTACCGCATCGCTAAGGGTATCCCACACGAGCGGTTGCGGGGCCTTACGCGTCTTCCACAGGTCCGACATGGAGATCAGGTAGCGGATGTCCGCATCGAAGAACTTGGCGAATAGCTTGCGTGGATCGTAGCCGCATGCGGAAGCCCAGGCGCGGGTGGAGGTGCGTACTACGTCGCCGTTGGCTGTGTTTATCCCTTTTTTTTTCCCCTTTTTTTTTTTTTTTTTTTTTTTTTTTTTTTTAGTTTCCATTTATTAGGTAGTTTTTTTGTACAAATCTCTCAGGCTGTGTTTGTGTACTGGGCTGAGATAGGCCATTCTTGGCCTTTCTTGGCGTGTGGAAAATGATGTGGTAACTTAACACAGAGCCTTCATGAGCGTGTAAAGTTGGCGGCAAATTCGAAATTTTGATTTTTTTTCTGCAACGTGTTCAATCTGAATTTATTTTTTACTTTTTCTCTCTAGTTTACACGTTTATATTATACTTTTCATTTAAATTAGATATTAAAAACAAGCGAATTACAAAGCAATCAAAAATAAATATAAAATAAAATTTAAAAATTGCCGCCAGGACAGAGGGTTAGAAAAAATGCCCAACAATCCCACGCTATCCTTGCTTAAGTTACCACTCCAATGCAAAACTGTAGAAACAATATCCTATCTCACCTCGTCCGAACTCATCTCAGCCCGGTACATAAACACACCCTCAATCAAATAAATGTTCAACAAATCTCTCAATCAAATAAATGTTCAACAAATCTCTCAATCAAATAAATGTTCAACAAATCTCTCAATCAAATAAATATTCAACAAATGGTATACCCATCCGTAAAAGCCGGAGCTTGTGTCACGGATCGGGATATCAGATAATAAAATAATTAATCTGACCAAGAACTATTTATTTCAGTCAGTGGCGATAGCACGTTTAATGCAATAGTTCCCAATGAATCACTGAAGTTAAGCAACGTTGCGCGTGGTTGGTATCCGGATGGGTGACCATCTGGGTAAACGCGTGTTGCTGAATTTTCCTGGCCCCGAAATCAGGGTAAAACCCTTATCACTAAAAACATTAAAACTGAGAGAAAAATGATCTATTATTTTCCCCAACCTCAGTGGTTAACGAGTAGTGGACTTCTGATGTGGAGGTTGGTGGTTCGAGACCAAGCCAAGTCATACCATATAGCCCTAGTACCCAACATTTTCAGAGAAAGATCGACTTGAATTTTCAATACAGTCTTGTGATCAACTTACCTAATGAGAGACAAGTTTAGAGTGATCGGGTGTGTCAGATGATATTGTCAGGTTCAAACATTGCTAGGTTGAAATCAATCCGCGATCAACCGGTTGATTGGTTGATTTCAGAGTTTTCAATCAATCAGGTTGCTTAAACCAGTCTAGACTTTGATTGTGACCCCAGAAAGTGCCCGAACATCATGACAAATATGTACAGGTAACACTTTTTTTGCATGCTACCTAACCGTTTTGCTCCCTGAAAGTTTTTCTACATGTAACCTAACGCTATAATCCCTCTAGAAGTTAAGTCATTGGTGTATATTATTTTTCTCCACATACAGTCTACAGTTTAACACTGCTAAGATCTTATCGTCCCGAAACCGAAGAGAGAAAGAAGACAGGATAGGAGAAAGCCAGTTGTTCCGAGAACGAACCTTAACCGTTCAGGATAAAATCCGCCCCAGGCGGGAATCGAACCCGCGGCCTAGCGCTTGCAAGGTAAACGCGCTACCCTCCAAGCTAACTAGACTGACATGTAAATATGTTTAATACTAATGCAAAGGAATTGATTATTAGGTCATTTTCCTAAATGAAATGCTTTTTTCCTGCAGGCGATTGAAAGAATGGCGAATATTTATCTGAACAGTCTGAAGAACCAGGACAAATACATTGAATGTTATCGAGTTCTACTTGATAAGGATCCTAGCACTGAGAACTATGTACGACTAGCTGAAGCTTATCTTAATATACAGGTAATGAATAGACATTATGCTCTTATTTAGATGAGGATTTCACTTTGAAGAGCAGAAAAAGAAGAAGGAAGGAAGGGAGAAAAAAAAGAAGTAAGAGAATCTACGGAATTTTTATTTTCCTTATACGACTTCTATACCCCGAGGTAGATCTATTTGAAAAAGAAATGAAAAATAGATTTTGAAAAAGTTGTACCCTGACGTCACGACATACGCGATGAGTGTCATGTGAAATTCCCAAACCAAGCTACACTAGCGCTGCCCAACGGAATGTCGTAAAAATAGATTTCTGTTTGGATAATTTTTCTTTGAAACGGAAAGTTAAAATAATTTTACTTCGTTTTGACTTCAGATTTGTATTTTCACCACTTTCATTTACTATATTTAAATTCTGTTCTATTGCCATTTCCAGGACGCAGACCAGGCCGTGGTAACATACGAGCGCGCTAAGCGCTCCAATCCCCGCGCTAAATTTGGCGTCAAACTAGCGCGCATCTTTGTCAAGACACATCAATACGAGAAGGCCATACAGTGTTATAAGGAGGCCGCTGATATGGAGGCCATGGTAGAGCTAGGAGGCCTCTATACCAAGCTAGGCCATTTAGAGGTGGCCTTGGAGTGTTTGGAGAAAGTGGATCGGCCGACATTGACGGCCCCTGTTCTAGCTAAGGTAGGGGATGAGGAGTTACAGATTTTTTTATTATTATTATTATTCAAAAAAAGTTAGGTACCTAAGTATAAAAAAGAAAAAAAAGATGAGTGTTTCAATGCCTTTTTTATTTGTCAACAATGAAAATAAGTTCTACATCAGACTCGTGTGGTCTGGGTCCTAGCATGCCTCTTCCTTAGTACATTTTTGGGGCAACACGGGAGGGCCCAAAATTTCCCCCTTGAAAAATTTGCAATGAAAAAACGGGTTTTTTTTTTTTTTTTTTTTTTTTTTTTTTTTGTCGATGGCAAGTCTTGAATTTGGTACTGACACCGAATGAACAGCCTATTATAAAAAAAAGCCAAGGTCTTACCGTTCCGAAAGCGAAGAAGGGAGGAAGATAGGATAGGGGAAAACCAGCCGTTCCAGGAACGAACCTTATCTGTGTACGATAAAATTCACCCCGGGCGGGAATCGAACCCGTGACCTAGCGCTTACAAGACATTCGCGCTACCCTCCAAGCATGACCGCAATTTGAATGTGTGAGGGTGATCGAATGACCGCAATTTGGATGCAACCTTTTTGTACCTGTGCTCCCTGACCGCAGGTTGGATGCAGCCAAGCTAAGTAGGCCGCGAACCTTAACCGTTCAGGATAAAATCCGCCCCAGGCGGGAATCGAACCCGCGGCCTAGCGCTTGCAAGGTAAACGCGCTACCCTCCACGCTAACTAGACTGACATGTAAATATGTTGAATACTAATGCAAAGGAATTGATTATTAGGTCACTTTCCTGAATGAAATGCTTTTTCCCTGTAGGCGATTGAAAGAATGGCGAATATTTATCTGAACAGTCTGAAGAACCAGGACAAATACATTGAATGTTATCGAGTTCTACTTGATAAGGATCCTAGCACTGAGAACTATGTACGACTAGCTGAAGCTTATCTTAATATACAGGTAATGAATAGACCTTATGCTCTTATTTAGATGAGGGTTTCACTTTGAAGAGCAGAAAAAAGAAGTAAGAGAATCTACGGAATTTTTATTTTCCTTATACGACTTCTAGATCCCGAGGTAGATCTATTTGAAAAAGTTGTACCCTGACGACACGACATACGCGATAAGTGTCATGTGCCCCACTAGCGCTGCCCAACGGAATGTCGTAAAAATAGATTTCTGTTTGGACAATTTTTCTTTGAAACGGAAAGTTAAAATAATTTTTCTTCGTTTTGACTTCAGATTTGTATTTTCACCACTTTCATTTACTATATTAAAATTCTGTTCGATTGCCATTTCCAGGACGCAGACCAGGCCGTGGTAACATACGAGCGCGCTAAGCGCTCCAATCCCCGCGCTAAATTCTAAAATTCCATACCTCGGCTGGGATTGAACCCACGCCCTCCTGTTTACCAGGCGAGTGCCTTGACCACTACACCACCGAGGCAGGTAGCCTACAGCAGGAGTAAAGGGACTCTTAAGTCCTATTTGAACAGTATAAAATAAGCCCCATTGTGATTATGTAGGTGGGTGGATGCGATATGAAAATCTAGTATTAGTATTTGTAAACTGGATGTTTAAAGCAGAGGATTGTCCAGGATAGAAGAAAGCCAAAAGGTTCTTTCCTTATCCTATTGAATGGACAGATAACGGTTGCCCATGATGATGATGGTTTCATTTGCAGGCCTATACGAGTGGTACACAGGGAACCCCCTGGGGGCCCTACCTCAGTTCAACAGGGCCAAGCATGATCCGGAGTGGGGTCAACAGAGCTTGCACAATATGGTCGAGATCTGTCTCGCCAATCCAGAAATCGGGTGTTCGAATCGGGGCAATGGCGGGAATGGTTCGTTGGAAACGGCCGAGTCTCTTATAAAGGTAAGACAATTCACAATACAACTCACCGAGTTTGTATGTATACAAAATAACCTCAGGCCAGAATATTTGAAATCTCAATTTTAACCCGAAATTCGGACCTAAAATTGAGATTTCAAATTTCGGCCCTGACTATCGAAAGAAGCGTCTCGGGTCCAAAATTTTTAAAATCACACTGTTGTGTCCGAATTCCGAGCTGAATCATGAAAGTAACCAATTCCAAGCTCATAGGTGTCACCTTTCATAATGTTTTCGCTATTTTTGGTGCTTTCTCTATCAAAGAAAGAACATGGCGACTTTAAATATTGGAAAGTCCATAGCTCCGGTCCTGTTTATGATATTGACCTCAAACTTGGACCAAAGTACTTACTCCATACAAAAAAAATAATAATAAAAAATGAGCCCACTCAGAGGCTCAGGTGTAGGGGGAATTGCCCCCAAAAGGTGGTTTAAGCTTGTACGAAATCCTATTTTCAGGAAATGAATCCCTCATCTCCGGAAGAGGAGATGTCATGTAAACTGCTGACTAACTTCATACGGTGTGCCTCACATGATCGTATTGAGTTTGAAATGGCACTCAATGAGTTCACTCATCTCGCTCAGAATGAGGGAACAAGGTAATAGATCAATTCTCAAGTAAAAGCACAATGCTTACAACCCGTTTTATGAACGAAAATTCTCGCTCTCAAGTCAGACTGAAGCAAATTTCGGGTAATTTTAGCGCCAGGTTGCGGTTTTGATTCCCTACGAGGCGCAAAGTTTATCCTCAACAGATGAGGTCAAGTGATCAAGGTCGAGGAACGGCTGGCTTTCTCCTATCCCGTCTTTCTTTGATCAAAGTCGGGACGATAAGACCTTGTTACTGTTCCCTCTTTCCGTAGGCATATTGAACTCTCTTTTCTCTCTCTCTCTCTCTCTCTCTCTCCCTCCCTCCCTCCCTCCCTCTCTGGTAAGGATCCACTTTTTCCTCTTCCCAATTTTCAACTTATGGTCTTTCACAAAATGGTCAGGTAGCATGCAAAAATAACTTCAAATACTCGTAACGCTATACCTACCTGTTCTATTCTATTTACAGGGTGGGAGCTTCGCTAGGACTGGCCAAATGTTTTGTTCAGCAGAACCAGTCATCCCGGGCCCGCAACATATTGAAACTATTTGCTAAGGCCATGTGGAACTTTGAGGAGGCAGATTATCTAGAATCCTGCTGGCTCCTGTTGGCTGAACTTCATATTCAGGTAGGTAACCAACCAATCAGTAATCACCTAGGGGCCAGCCTAGTTAGCTTGGTTGGTAGTGCGTCTGCCTTGTAAGCGCTAGGCCGCGGGTTCGATTCCCGCCCGGGGCGGATTTTATCCTGATGGGCTAATGTTCGTTCTCGGAACGGCTGGCTTTCTCCTATCCTGCCTTCCTTCTCTCTTCGATTTCGGGACGATAATACCATAGCAGTTACAGTTCCCTCTGTCAAACCTCTTTAAAAAAATCAATTTGTTCTCAGGAATCAAGACCAGATAGAGCTTCTGATTTGATAAAGCGAACTCTAAGCTATAATCAGAGCAGTGCTAAGAGTTATGAACTTCTGGCTACCATAGCTGAGAACCGTGAGGATTATGGTGAGTAGAGAGACCCGGGTTCGATGTTTTTAAAACACGGGCTTTTTTTTTTCTTTTTTTTTTAGAAGCACGACTCAGTCCCCTCCAGGTTCCAGGCAGTCCTATTGGTGTATCTCATGTCCTGATAAATTCTTCTCAAATCTTGATTCACACATTCCTTCCGCCTTTTCTTCGACCTCTCTCGCCCTTTTCTCCCCCTCACTTCCATTCTCTCGACATGTGTCCCTACGTAGCTCTCATCTCTTCTTTCAATATGGTCAGCTCCCATGGCGTAGTGGTCACTGCGCTCGCCTTGCACGCATCGAGGTCTACGGTTAAACTCTCTGGTTCCTTTATAGTATCCGGCTCGATTGCTTCAGACTCTGTAGTTCCAACTTCAGGCTCTGTGTCCATTACTAAATCATACTCTGTAGCCAATAATTCTTCATCTGTAGGTGGAGCAGCCCTCGTCTCAGACACACTATAACACACATTTTCAGAGGTATCCAAAATTGGTTTACACCCAGAAGACACATCTTCTACGTTTTGACTCCACACTGGCCAATCACCTTCGGGTAACACCAAGAAGTCCGGACCAGCAGTCCACAAGGTGACCAGTTTATCTGAGGCCAGGGCTCTTGTGGCAACATCTGCTGGATTTAAGTTTGTCGGCACGTATCTGACCTGAACGTGACTTGCCTTTTTGATCTCAG
>NW_007382730.1:0-7145 GCF_000475195.1 Diaphorina citri | reverse complement strand
ATTTTCGATGGTCAGTTTTTAGTGTCAAAACACGTTTTGAGGTCCCTAGAGCCTAAATCCAAAGTTTCAGACATTGGTTCGTGTGTGTCTGTCTGTAAACAAAATATCTCGAGAACGGTAAGAGCTAGAGACTTGAAATTTGATATGTAGCTGTGGTGTGACAAGGATGCGACACGAAACTTTTGGTTAAGACCGGTGCAACGCTTGGCGGCATTTTACCGCTTTTTGGCGGTTCTTGCTGTAATTTAACAATATCTCGGGAACGGTATGAGCTAGAGACTTGAAATTTGGTATATAGTTCACAAATGTGACAAGGATGCGACATGAAACTTGGTTGAGACAGGTGCTGCGGTTGGAGGTATTTCGACCGTTTTTTGGCGGTTTTCAGCCATACCGACTAAACGGTTAGGGGTATTGTAAAAGTTAGGGTAAAAGAAGAGGAGGAGGAGGAGGAGGAGGAAAAATATGACAGCTATTTTGAATAGGTTCAATAGATGACTAGGAGGAAAAGAAGGAGGAGGAGGAGGGGGAAATGGAAGAAAAGAGATAGAGAAAGAGAAGGAGGGACAGAGAACGAGGAGGAGAAAAATTATGCGATAAGGGAGAGAGGAGAAGGAAGCAAAATATGACAGCTTTTTACTTTCCTTATCCTATAGGAAGGAAAGTAATCTCTCTCTCACGCTCTCAGTGATTCAATGTTGTTTTTCTCTTCAATCTAAATTTAGGTTTATAGGAAGAAGGTTACCTGACTACAGCCTGTTTGGAAAATGTAATGCTTCTACAAACAAGCTGGTTCGAAAGTCTTGTGACTTGTGACGCATTTTGAGAGTTCCTGGTGGGTCCCCAGTTCAAAATAAAATTTCTAATGAAAAATGGGAAGTGAGGGCAAATTTCGATACCGTTTACCAGGCGAGCGTCTTGACCACTGCACAGACCGAAGCAGGTTACGGTAGAAATACACTACTATCACGTTTCGTGAGTTCACGTGAGGGCAGTGTGGCTCTGATGAACGAAATTACCTACAATATTATGGGAAAACTTTGAACTACATCTTTCTGACTGCCCATGATCTCACGTGACGTGATAGTAGTGTGTTTCTATTTTTAGTTTTAAGGAGTTAGATAATATTTTTCCAAAAATCAAACCAAAGTTTGTTGCAGGACTTACCTATGAACCACCCTGTAAGAAAAGTAAGTAAAGACAATAACGCTGTTTGTGTTTACAAATCTGACGTAAATAAAAAAAAGTATATAACTCGTAAGTCGCAAGTAAATGTAAAAAATATATCTACCTAAACTTCGTTTCAAACAAAATTCAGACGGTGTTTACTCTGTGCTTACATCAGCTTTTACATCTGGCCTTTTTTATGTTTTAAAGAGGTTTGACAGAGGGAACTGTAACTGCTAAGGTCTGATCGTTCCGAAAGCGAAGAGAGAAGGAAGACACCCAGACAGCACAAATTCTTGTATTAGCGATGTATAGGTGATGTAAACTTCCACACATGAGCTGTATTACACATGTAAAAATCCATCAATACGGTGTTATACCGATGTTTCAGGATTAGGAGAAAGTCAGCCGTTCCGAGAACAAACCTTATCTTCTTCTTCCTCGCCCTTTCCCGTGTTCAGACGGAGTCGGAGTTTTTCGTCAGCCTCTCAATCAGCCCTATAGGCGCTTTTGGGCTGACATTAGGTTTTGGCTACAAAATTTTACGAACCTATGCCCTTCATAGGTGATGTAAACTTCCACACATGAGCTGTATTACACAAGTAAAAATCCATCAATACGGTGTTATACCCTCTTCTCCTTCAAAACACTTCTAGACAAGGCGGTCAGTGAAGGTCTCTTCAATCGTCCATAAAGCAAGCGGGAGGGTGTGTGTGTGTGGGTGCGTGTGTGTGTATGTGTGCGTGCGTGTGTGGGTGTGCGTGTGTGTATGTGTGCGTATGTGTGCGTGTGTGTGTGAGCGTGTGTTGTGTTGTGTGTGTGGTGAGCGCGCGTGTGTGTGGTGTGTGTGTGTGTGTACACTTGACTGACATGGCCACCTATCCTCCCCGTACATCCCTTCAAACCTCACTATAGCATCCATCTCACCTCCATCACTAATTTATTTCTCATCTCTTCTTCTCATTATTATTGTTATTATTATTATTTTTTTTCACAGCACAAATTCTTGTATTAGCGATGTATAGGTGATGTAAACTTCCACACATGAGCTGTATTACACATGTAAAAATCCATCAATACGCTGTTATACCCATGTTTCAGCATTAGGAGAAAGTCAGCCGTTCCGAGAACGAAGCTTATCTTCTTCTTCCTCGCCCTTTCCCGTGTTCAGACGGGGTCGGCGTTTTTCGTCAGCCTCTCAATCAGCTCTAGGGTGATCGCTTTTGGGCTGACATTAGGTTTTAGCTACAAAATTTTACGAACCTATGCCCTTCGTATTCAACCTTTGCTATGTCTTTAGCAAGAGAAACTCCAGGCTGGTATGCTCCCTGTTGAAGTTCCCCCAGCCAGACCATTCCTACATCATGAAATTTTGTTTGAATTTCCGGGCCTGAAAATTTAATGCTATGATAATTGAAATGAAAAACAAATAATAACACATTTTACAAATTTTATAACGCAGGGTGCAGAATATAAAATTTAATGTCGTTCCATATGCCTCTCTCTCTCTCTCTTACATACACTCTGGTAATACAGTTTCTCTCTCTACTTTCCTCCCTCTCCCTCTCTCTCTCTCTCTCTCTCTGTCTGTCTCTCTCTCTCTCTCTACAACTCTGTTAATACAGTTTCTCTTTCCGTCCCTTTCTCTCTCCCTCTCTCTTTCTCATCTCATGTTTTTGTTCAGTGTATTTATTTATCAATGTACCTATTCCTTGTTTTTCTCCTCTTTTTCATTATTCTTCTTCTTCTTCCTTCTGTTCTTTTCCATATACTGCCTTCTTCTTCTTCTCCTCCTTCTCTTCCCTTTTCTCCGGCATTCTGCAAAAGCACATTTTTCCTGTATATTAGGTGCAGGTAGGTACATACTACATACATGGGTATACAATATAGGTAGTCTTCTTCTTCTTCTTCTTCTCCTTCTTCTTCTACTTGTTCTTCTTCTCCTTCTCCTCCTTCAACTTCTCCTTTTCCTTCTTCTTCTTCTTCTCCTTCTCCTTCTTCTACTTCTTCTTCTTCTTCTCTTCCTCCTTCTTCTTCTCTTCTTCTTCTTCTACTCCTTCTTCTTCTTCTTCTCTTCCTCCTTATTCTCCTCCTTCTCCTTCTACTTCTCCTCCTTCTTCTCCTTCTCCTTCTTCTTCTCCTCCTTCTTCTCCTCCTTCTTCTTCTTCTCCTTCTTCTACTTCTCTTCCTCCTTCTTCTTCTCCTCCTCCTCCTTTTTCTTCTCCTTCTTCTTCTTCTACTTCTTCTCCTTCTTCGCCTTTTCCCGTGTTTATTAGGTACAGAATAATAAAGTGAAAAAAAAAGGTAGGTACCAACAGAATAAGCCTCAGCTAAAACATGTTTTCGCAATCCCACACTTCCGGGAAGGAGAAGAAAAAATCTTTCTGCTTTTTTTTAGTTAAATCCCTTTTAGGGGGGTTTTTCCCCTGTGATCCGGGATTTTTTTAAATATGTACATACAATGTCCAAATTTTAGGCAGTTGAACTTGGTTTTTCAAAATCTTTAGCCAGTCTAGTTAGCTTGGGAGACACCTGCCTTATAACAAATTCCTCAACCTTACCACCTCTCTCTCTCTCTCTGTTTATCCCCTTTCTCTCTCTCTCGACGAGAGACTCTCTCGACGAGAGACTCTCTCTCTCTAACACGTAGTCATATAAAAAATTCTCCCTCAAAGCAAAGACTGCAAAAAAAGGAAACCATCCATTTTATTAACCTAATAAGGTAAAAAAATATTACTACAAGAGAGAGAGAGAGAGAGGGAAGGGAGGGAGAGAGAGAGAGGGAGAAAGAGAGAGAGAGAGAAAGAGAGAGAGAGAGAGAAAGAGAGAGAGAGAGAGAAAGAGAGAGAGAGATAGGAAAGAAGGGTTCATAAATAATTACGGAGAGAGAGGAAAAGAGAATGTTAAGGAGAGAGAAAGAGAGGGCAAATTAAAGAAAGACGGTGGAATTTATGAGAGAGAGAGGGGGAAAATATGTCAAAGAGTAATCTCTCCCACCTTATTTTGACTTCTAACTTCCCCTCTCTATCTCTCTCTCTTTATTCTTTTCTCATCCCACATAAATTCCATTTGATTTTTCTTTATTTTCCTCTCTGTCTCTCTCTCTCTCTCTCTATCTCTCTCTCTCTACCCACCTCACTTATTTGTTCTTTTATCTTGTTCATTATGGCTTCCTCTCCTTCTCTCTCTCTCCCTTCTTATCGTCCCCCTCTCTCTTTCTGTTTTTTTTCCTTCTTTCCCTCTCTCTCCTTTCCTTGTAGATACTGTCTCCCTCTTTCCCTTCATCTCCCCTCTCTCTCTCTCTCTCTATCTCTCTCTCTCTACCCACCTCACTTATTTGTTCTTTTATCTTGTTCATTATGGCTTCCTCTCCTTCTCTCCCTTCTCTCTCTCTCTCTCTCCCTTCTTATCGTCCCCCCTCTCTTTCTGTTTTTTTCCTTCTTTCCCTCTCTCTCCTTTCCTTGTAGATACTGTCTCCCTCTTTCCCTTTATCTCCGCTTGGGTACATTCTCTCTTTCATTCTCCTTCTCTCTCCCAATCTTTCTCTCTCTTCTTCTCTCCCTTCTCCATCTCTCTCTCTCTCTCTCTCTCTCTCTCTCATTTCATTTCAAAGATACCTATCAAATCTGACTTGAGCCTGGATTTGAGGGTTTTATTTTATTTCCTAACTCCTAAAATCTCTCTCTCTCTCTCTCCTTCTCTCTCTCTTCCCTTCTTTCTCTCTCTCTTTCCTTCTCTCTCTCTTTCCTTCTCTCTCTTTCTCTCTCCCTCTTTCCTTCTCTCTCTCTTTCCTTCTCTCTCTCCCTTTCCTTCCCTTTCTCTTCATCTTCCTTTATCTCTTCTTTCTTAATCTTCTTGTCTGTCTTTCTCCTTTTCCCCTTCTTTCCTCTTTTCCCCTCTTTCCTCTTTTCCCCTTCTTTCCTCTTTTCCCCTTCTTTCCTCTTTTCCCCTCTTTCCTCTTTTTCCCCTCTCTCTCCTCTTCTCTCTCTGGCTTTCGAGGGTTATCTATCTCGATTTCTTTTTGTCTTTCTCCCTCCCTTCCTCCTTTTTCCTTACCCTTTGCTCATCTCTCTCTCTCTCTCTCTGAGGTTATTCACATCTCTTTGTCTCCTTCTCTCTTCTGGTTTTCTCTTAGCTTAAAGGTTCAAAGGCTTGGTTTGATGTCAATTGCCAACTGGACTCCTATTCTCTCTCTCGCTTTCTTCTTCTTCTTCTTTCTCTCTCCCTCTTCTTCTTCTTTCTCCCACTCACTTTTTTCCTTTTCTCTCTCTCTTTCCCTCTTATTTCTTTTCTATCTCGATTTCTTTTTGTCTTTCTCCCTCCCTTCCTCCTTTTTCCTTACCCTTTGCTCATCTCTCTCTCTCTCTCTGAGGTTATTCACATCTCTCTGTCTCTTTCTCTTCTGGTTTTCTTTTAGCTTAAAGGTTCAAAGGCTTGGTTTGATGTCAATTGCCAAGTGGACTCCTATTCTCTCTCTCTCTTTCTTCTTCTTCTTTCTCTCTCCCTCTTCTTCTTCTTTCTCCCACTCACTTTTTTTTCTTTCTCTCTTTCCCTCTTATTTCTTTCTCTACGGTAGGTAACTAGGTAATTACTCTGTCTGTCTGTCTCTCTCTCTCTCTCCTTCTTCTTTCTGTCTCTCTCTCTCTCTCTCTCTCTAACAGTCTAACCTTTGAGGCAATTTAGACTTTTAGAGGAAGCCTCCAGAGCTCGAAAGGTTAAAAAGCTTCAAAGTCAAAGGCTTATTTCCATTTCATCTGAGAAGTGGACTTCTTGAGTATACTTACGTATTAATTATCCTTAAGTATAACCCCAAAGCTCTCTCTAAAATCAAATAAAGAGTTTAAAGGCTTTTTTTTGAAGAGGTTCGATAGAGGGAACTGTAACTGCTAAGGCCATATCGTCCCGAAAGAGAAGAGAAAGATAGGATAGAAGAAAGCCAGCTGTTCCGAGAACGAACCTTATCTGTTTGGGATAAATTTCGCCTCAGGAGGGTTTCGACCAAAGGATTTAGCGCTCAAAAGGCGGACGTGCTACCATGCAAGCTAACGTGTGCTGGCAAAAAAAAGAGAGAGAGAGAGAGAGAGAGAGAGAGAGAGATTTGCAAAATTGCAAAAAATGAAGATCTCAATGAACATTTTGGACAGTTTTGAGACTTTGTATTTTTTAAACACCCTGTATATGGAGGGAAAATTTACAATCTTTTGAATTCCCTGTAGATATAATATACCTATGTTCACTGGTAGATAGTACGTGAATCCGTACCTAACTCAAATTTTATAATTTTTGGCACTTGGAGAGAGAGAGAGAGAGAGAGATTTGCAAAATTGCAAAAAATGAAGATCTTAATGAACATTTTGGACAGTTTTGAAACTTTGTATTTTTTAAACACCCTGTATATGGAGGGAAAATTTACACTCTTTTGAATGCCCTGTAGGTATAATATATCTATGTTCACTGGTAGATACATAGTACGTGAATCCGTACCTAACTTAAATTTTATATTTTTGGCACTTGACACATTATTGATGATCGGTCTTCATATCTCGACTGTCTACAAACAGAAACAGTGCGTCAACTTTCTCAGTTCCCAAAATGGCGCAACAAATAACCTCATTTTTTTAGGCACCTTTTTTTAGGCCTTTTTTATATGGAGAAAAAAACAACACGATTTTTTGAACACCCTGTAGTATCTCGACAGTCTACATACAGCGGAAAACTTTCCAAGTTCTCAAAGTTTGCGAAATAAATTCACAAATTAAGTTAAAATAGGTGAATTAATTTAATTTGAGAAAGTTAAAGAAAAAGAAACGTATATTTTTCCTAAGGTACCTTAGCTTTGTAATGTACCTTATATCAGGTTATAAATTTAAATATTGCACAGTTCTTTCTAAGGAGGCCCTGTGCAAGAAAAATTGAGTTTTCCTTTTTCCCTACCAATGTTTTCTAATATTTTTTTTATTTTTATTTATTATTATTAT
>NW_007382729.1:0-7850 GCF_000475195.1 Diaphorina citri | reverse complement strand
GATTAAAATAAAATGAAAATAATAAAAATTGTAGTTTAGGTCCTTCTACTTTATGAACCTCACAGTATGGGGAAAAAATCATCACTGGGTCTTACTGTTAAAATGAATTTTGATTCCTCGGTAAGCGCAGATATCCAGGTAGGTACCAAATGGTAGGTACTTACTTAAAAAATTTGACCCGATTACATTATTTTCCTTCCTATAGGATAGGGAAAGTAAAAATAGGGTCCACTGGGTCAAACTTTGGCAAACAATTTGTACCCTCTGGCAAACGTAAAGCGTGTGACTGACGGTCCAGTCACTCCAGTCATAGGTACTTACTTAAAAAATTTGACCCGATTACATTATTTTCCTTCCTATAGGATAGGGAAAGTAAAAATAGGGTCCACTGGGTCAAAATTTGGCAAACAATTTGTACCCTCTGGCAAACGTAAAGCGTGTGACTAACGGTCTTGTCGCCTCTCTGCTGACAGTAAGTTTGTAGGGGGCCTGTACACAGCTTTACTTAGTTTAGCAGGAATCAGGCTGATTTTATTTTTTATGGGACCTATTACCTATCTTCTGATTAAAAGATTTTTTTGATGTCATCCCGACCATCCGGTACCATGGTCAAAATTTGGCAAACAATTTGTACCCTCTGGCAATCGTAAAGCCTGTGACTGACGGTCTTGTCGCCTCTCTGCTGACAGTAAGTTTGTAGGGGGCCTGTACACAGCTTTACTTAGTTTAGCAGAAACCAGGCTGATTTTATGGCCTATCTTCTGATCAAAAGAGTTTTTTGATGTCATCCCGACCATCCTGTACCACTATTTCTATCGATACCTACATACTTATGTAACACCAGGTATATATGGAAATACCTACTACCTACCTATACCATACCTCCCTAATATCTACCTATAGCTACTACCTACCTACTTGTGTAACACAACTACATCAAAATTGATGAATATGTAAAATAAATACCACTTGGCTTGGTTTTGGATTTCCCATTTGCCTCACGTTGCGTCGTGTGTGAAATAAAAATCAAAGTCGCCTTTGTATTGGGGGAAATAATTTTGCCTTTTGAATAATACATATTGAACCATTGATACATATCTTTGTACCTCTCAGTGGCGTAGCGTGGTCTAAATTCAAGTGTAGGGCGTGTTGGGCTGATGCACAGGTCTACCAAGTCCCATCACAGTACATGCCATTAATATTTATGGGCATTAGAGTGAACTTTTGAGTTGTATGGCCGCCATACACGCCATACCTACATACACGCTACGCCACTGGTACCTCTAACATTTGAAAATTTGGCCCTACCCATAGACACAAAATTTTCTCTTTCAAAATTATCTGTAAATTGGTATGTGGGTCATCTAGGTAAAACTTGCTGCTGGGTTTTCAAAGCCCCACTCAGACTGGGTGAGGTTAAAGTGAGGCGGATAGCTTGTAGCCGAATGGAGCGTAAAACCCCCGCCACTGAAAACCTTAGTAATGTGACCCCTTAAAAATCTGTGTAACCCTAATAGGTATTATTCCAGCTTCCAACATTAGAAATGGATGTATTTTTACTGACATAGTTACCTAAAGAACTTGAGGCTATAAAAATTACAAATCAAGTGTACCTAGGTTACAACTAATATCTAGAACTAATATTATAAAATTTATTTATATTATTAGATAAAATGTTTATACATTTCGTAAGTAGTAAGTATACATTTTGTTTAATATTGTAAAATAAACAATAAATAAATAAAAAGATCAATTTATGGCGATATTCAGTGTTAGACAAGATCAGTGAGGTCTTAAAGATAAGGATCTTTCTCAAACTTCTTCTAAAGGTGAAAAGAAAACCCTATTATCAATAAGTAGGAAGAGATAAAGATAAAAGATCTGCTTCTTCCAACTTATTAATCTAAAGGCCCTAATGATCTGATCTAAAACGTCCGTCCAGCCCTAAAGGGGGCATGGGCTGGCAAGCAAACCATCCAATTTTACAAAAATACTGAAAATTATGTACAGTTTACATCAGTGTTAGACAAGATCAGTGAGGTCTTAAAGATAAGGATCTTTCTCAAACTTCTTCTAAAAGTGAAAAGAAAACCCCATTATCGATAAGTAGGAAGAGATAAAGTTAAAAGATCTGCTTCTTCCAACTTATTAATCTAAAGGCCCTAATGATCTAATCTAAAACGTCCGTCCAGCCTTAAAAGGGGCATGGGCTGGCAAGCAAACCATCCAATTTTACAAAAAAATACTGAAAATTAATACAGTTTACAAATTGCTAGTCAAGTGTCCTACCCTAAAGATATTTTCATTGAGCCTTCCTCATTCTCTATTTAAAACTGTTGTCAATATTGTAACAAGAATTTGTTGAAGAGGGATGGAGGGATCTAGAGTTTAGAACCAAAACGTCCATAGAACAAAAAGTCGTACCAACTTTGCCGAAAGATATTTTCATTGAGCCTTCCTCATTCTCTATTTAAAACTGTTGTCAATATTGTGACAAGAATTTGTTGAAGAGGGATCTAGAGTTTAGAACCAAAACGTCCATAGAACAAAAAGTCGTACCAACTTTGCCAACATCCACGTACCAACTTTAAGTTCAAACCATATCATACGTTAAAATTCTCGTCAAGTTGTTGATTTCCTAGTTCCCTATCAACTTATAGTAATCATAATCACCTCAAGTTGTTGATTTCCTAGTTCCCTATCAACTTATAGTAATCATAATCACCTCAAGTTGTTGATTTCCTAGTTCCCTATCTACTTATAGTTTATTGTTCCATGTATGATTATTATGCAAGTAGGTATAGGTACCTACATAATAAAATTATAACCTCAATTAAAATTAATTAATATAACGAATTCAATCATACCTATTTATTCCCTACCTGTTTGAGGAAGAGATGGAGAAGGATGGGTATAATTTAAGTCATCATCATCAAATCTTAAGTCGTTCCAAAAATGGGTTGACTATGAACAAAGCCTCTCCACCATGTTCTATCTTTGAACTTCTCTTCTTTAATTACAATTGTTGGATCTAAACCTCTTTTTTCTATGTCTTTATGGATCATATCCATTTAAGTATGAAATGAAAATACAACTAGAGTTGGATTGTTTGATAAGGGTTTAATTTCCTACCTATTGTATTTTCAATACAAAATTGTATAAATCCTTCGCCATCTGCCCGTTCAAACTGACGTCATCCAGGGAGAGGAACTTCTGAGGTCCCATCTCGCCCATGATTTCCACGTCGGAGGGGAACATGCTGATCTGAGAGGAGACCTTGCTTTCCGCGCCGCCGAAATCGAATTCCTCGTCCTCTTCATCTGGAAAAGGGAGGGGAGGGGAGGGGGGATAAGTGGTGGCGGTGGAAGTGTGGGTGTTCGACCAACCTAAGTCTGTGTATAGCCAAAGATCGAAGTGATGTCTGTGTGACCTTAAAGTTCGACTAAATATTCTCTTTATTATAACTTCGTGTACTTATAAAGGTGTGTTCACACATAGTCGACGGCCATCGATCGACGGGTATGGTGTTTCTCCTCAGTTACTTTAAGTTAGAGTACGGGCATAGGGCATACGTATAGGTACAGAGAGTGTCAAGTGTCAGAGCTTTTTTCAATCTTGTTCCTATGGCACTGGCCATATTAAACGCTCTGACACTTCTTGATGCTCTCTGAATATTCATACTCTTAAAATTTTAAGTTCGATCAGCCCAAACTGGGGGCCCCGCGCCTTTGAAACTGCCCCGGGCCCCGCGGGGGGCTAATCCGGCCCTGGACATGCTACAACACAGACCACATGAGTCTAATGTAGCAGTTGTTTCATTGTTACGAAATAAAAACGGCGGTGAAACACTTTTTTTTTTTTTTTTAAGTTATTAGCGTTAGGTATTAGAGTTTAACTCCATACACAAAAAGTCTACTCTGTGAGACTTAGCTGTGGGGGCGACTGCCCCAAGGGATGAGTTAGGCTTATACGAATCTAGGTACATATAGGACGATATAGGACTATTTTTTTTTTTTTTTTTTTTTTTTTTTTTTTTTTTTTTTAGCGTTAGGTATTAGAGTTTAACTCCATAGCTATTAGCGTTAGGTATTAGAGTTTAACTCCATAAACAAAAAGCCCACTCTGAGGCTTAGGTGTGGGGGCAACTACCCCAAAGGATGGGTTAAGCTTATACGAATCTAGGTACAAAACTCAAGAGGTTCCAATCTCCAACATGCATCATGTCTCCGATTGCGGTGACTGATGCTCACTCAACCGATTTGAAGCCAATCCATGCATTGAAACTACACAACCAATTAATAATCGACACCGGGTGATGAAATTCAATATGGGGTAAACAATCTGTGATGAAAAACAACAAGTAGGTAAATAAACAAATAAATAAATTTATTAATGATCATGAATTTCGGAAGCCAATTAATCGAGAGGTAATGAGACATACATTAGGTTCATTAGATACTTAATTAATTGATTAATGCATGTTAATAGGTGTTGATTGTTAATACCTATACTATTGTGGCAAACGCGAGATTCTTGGGAAGGATAGTTAGTAAGGTGGTAGTAGGTACAGAATAAATAGGATGTACTATGTAGCGGCACAACGGAATAGGAACTATCTTATCCTACTGGAATAGGACTGATAGCTGACAAGAAGCCGATGATAGCGGGAATAGGAGAAAAGAACTTAAGTAGGTACCTGGTACCTACATATCTGATATATAAAAATGAATGTTTGTGTGTGTGTGTTTGTTTGTTTGTTTGAACTTTATGCCTGATGGCCAAACCGCTCATCCGATTGCCATGAAACTTTGTCAACTTATTGCTTGCACTCCCGTGAAGGTTATAGGCTATTTTGTGTGTTGAGAAACCATAAGAGTCTCCGTCACGCTTGTGGTACTTGTCGAGATTCTTGTAGCCGTCTGATCCTGTGAGAGATGAGGCATCAGTTAGTAATAAGACCTCGCTTATACTGCGGGGGTAAAGGGACTTTTCAGTCTTATTCTGGTGAAATAAACAAGGTATATTCTATTCTATTCTAATATCAGTTATAATGGTCATTAGTCATTAATCTAATATGTACAGGGATCGCTAAAGCGTCAATCGCAAGATACCGGTAGCTCTCCAGAGTCTCCAGAGGTTTTCTGCTAACTCGCAGCTCGCCGACAGTGGCACAAGTTGAGAGTTGAGAGCAACTCTTATGGAAACCAAAAACTTACGTGGTAAATTTTTGGTTTCCAGACTAACGGTAGCTCGCCATGGGTCTCCTGGTCATCTCAGTAGCTTGCGACAGTTGCGACCCATAAAAGGTTGGCAACCCCTGATCTAATACATACATCGTGAGGGTACTCGGACCAAACGTAGAAAATTTCTCATTTTATAAGTTTACCAATGGCATTAGCAAAAATATAAGGAGATTAGTGGAGAGCTGGAGACCCTTATTGAAAGATAATATTATTGGAGAATAATTTGGAATATAAAATGGGATAAAAATCAATAGATACAGAGATGGTAAACAAATAAATTGAGAATTTCATAAACAAAACTACTCCTGCATAGAGTAAAGTTATAAATAACTAAATAAGCTCTAGTTATAATGATGAGGAGCAATAAAAGTTTGATGAGTATCCGAGTGATAGAAAGTTTTCCAATTTGCGCCAAGCTTGAAATTGGCATTGATAGGAAGACAAGTAATAAAATAAATGAAGATAAACAAGATAATAAAAAACAGAAGGAGAAGGGAGACAATAGTTCATGCAATAAAAGTTTGATGAGTATCCGAGTGATAGAAAGTTTTCCAATTTGCGCCAAGCTTGAAATTGGCATTGATAGGAAGACAAGTAATGAAATAAATGAAGATAAACAAGATAATAAAAAACAGAAGGAGAAGGGATACAATAGTTTATAGAAAAACAATGAAATTTTGAAAATGAGAAAAGAGGGTGATGTGATAATCAACAAAGATAATCAGGGAGATGATTGTGATGAACTGGGTGAGAAAGAAATGGAGTGAAAAGAACTAGAGTGATAAAAGAAAAGAACTAAGGACATCTGGGATATTTATATCGGGTATGTTTTGTTGAACAAGAGAAGTGAATTCCAAGTTTAAATGCAGGATTATTATTTATTTATTGTTTTATTATTATTAGTTTTTTTTTTCAAAATGATTTGAATGTTTCTGTTTGTTCCGCTATAATTTTGTTCAATTTGAATGTTTTTGTGAAGGAGAAGGGATACAATAGTTTATAGAAAAACAATGAAATTTGAAAATGAGAAAAGAGGGTGATGAGATAATCAACAAAGATAACCAGGGAGATGATTGTGATGAACTGGGTGAGAAAGAAATGGAGTTAAAAGAACTAGAGTGATAAAAGAGAAGAACTAAGGACATCTGGGATATTATTTATATCGGGTACGTTTTGTTGAACAAGAGAAGTGAATTCCAAGTTTAAATGCAGGATTATTATTTATTTATTGTTTTATTATTATTAGTTTTTTTTTTCAAAATGATTTGAATGTTTCTGTTTGTTCCGCTATAATTTTGTTCAATTTGAATGTTTTTGTTTTTTTCTGCTATAACTCCCGAAGTGTTAGCTAAAAATATTCAACATTGACGGAAATTTGCTGATAAGATTTTGGACCGCATTGGAGGCCACGCGAGGGCGTTTATTCTGATGACTGTTCACTAACCTCCTACAATTCTTACATTGTTCATGAATTTATTATCGAATCAAATATTAATCATTATTAAGTATTATTATTTAATTTTAATCTGAACATATAATAAAAAATCAATATGTAAATATGACTAGGTATACTTACGTAAATAACATTCTGCCTGCAGCATCAATTTAGTCACAAAAGTTCTAATCAGGTCGCAATGATATTTGGGCTCAATTTGCTGATGGCCCTACTTATAATTATGTACCAAGCCCAATACCAAATTTAGTAAAATAGTTTCCACTTACCCTTCTTCTCATACTTCTTGGAGAAACCATCCAAATCATCATCCTCCATACCAATAGTATACTTCTTTCCCGATCCAGCAGGTTCCGAATCAAGCGATTTAGCTCCGGTATTGTTCCCATTTTGACTCTCTGGTTTCAATTGAGCGACGACTGCGGAGTTGCTCTCTCGAGGTAGACAACAGAACAGAACTGCACTGAGGAAAACAACACAACTCATCTGGAACACCTCCATGGTGGATAATAGATAGTTTGCCTTGATATCATAAACAGGGCCGGATTAGCCCCCCGCGGGGGCCGGGGCAGTTTCAAAGGCGCGGGGCCCCCAGTTTGGGCTGATCGAACTTGAAATTTTCAGCGCCGCAGGCGAAATTTTTCAAAAAGTAGGTAGATATGTGTCTCATGCTTTGTCACAAGTTAATTTTTGACGTACCTAATTCGTAGATATTTTCTTATCCTAATTTTCGCTGAACGCTAAAGTGAGCAAAATAAAATAGAGTGCCGCAGGCGAAATTTTTGAAAATTTTGCTAGATATTTTCTTATCCTAATTTTAGCTGAACGCTAAAGTGAGCAAAATAAATTAGAGCGCCGCAGGCGAAATTTTTGAAAATTTTGGTCCACAATCTTGAGAAATCCAGTCTCACCAAAAGTAAATTTTTCAGCGACGCAGGCGATTTTTTTTTTTTTAGAAAAAACCCATAGGTAATATCTAGTGTAAGTCCTCAAAGCGCGGGGCCCCCAAAAGCGCGGGGCCCGTGGCAGTCTGCCATTCTGCCTTATGGGTAATCCGGCCCTGAGCATGTCCATCCCGTAGTATGTCCCTCATCAGATAGGCGATAAGAGACACAATACTTCCCATTTAGGTGCTGGGTCAACACGAGAACACC